>NW_027489462.1:0-41936 GCF_050948215.1 Halictus rubicundus
GATAGGATAGGATAGAGGATAGGATAGGATAGAGGATAGGATAGGATAGAGGATAGGATAGGATAGAGGATAGGATAGGATAGAGGATAGGATAGGATAGAGGATAGGATAGGATAGAGGATAGGATAGGATAGAGGATAGGTTAGGATAGAGGATAGGATAGGATAGAGGATATTGTAGGATAGAGGATAGGATAGGATAGAGGATAGGATAGGATAGAGGATAGGGTAGGATAGAGGATAGGATAGGATAGAGGATAGGATAATATAGAGTATACGAAATGTTAGAGAATAGGAAAGAGGATAGGATATAATACAGTGTAGGATAGGATTGAGTATAGGATGGGATAGAGGATAGGATAGGGGATTGGATAGGAAAGAGGATAGGATAGGATAGAGGATAGGATAGGCAAGAGGACAGGATAGGATAGAGGATAGGATAGGATAGAGGATATTGTAGGGTAGAGGATAGGATAGGATAGAGGATAGGATAGGATAGAGGAAAGGATAGGATAGAGGATAGGATAGGATAGAGGATAGGATAGGATAGAGGATAGGATAGGATAGAGGATAGGATAGGATAGAGGATAGGATAGGATAGAGGATAGGATAGGATAGAGGATAGGATAGGATAGAGGTTAGGATAGTATGGAGGATGGGATAGGATAGAGGATAGGATAGGATAGAGGATAGGATAGGATAGAGGAGAGGATAGGAT
Source organism: Halictus rubicundus (assembly GCF_050948215.1). NCBI lineage: Eukaryota > Metazoa > Arthropoda > Insecta > Hymenoptera > Halictidae > Halictus > Halictus rubicundus. The sequence goes on from NW_027489462.1 coordinate 718, forward strand.
AGAGGATAGGATAGGATAGAGGATTGGATAGGATAGAGGATAGGATAGGATAGGATAGAGGGTAGGATAGGATAGAGGATAGGATAGGATAGAGGATAGGATAGGATAGAGTATAGGATAGGATAGAGGATTGGATAGGTAATTGGATAGGATAGAGTATAGGATAAGGTAGAGGATAGATAGGATAGAGGATATAATAGGGTAGAGGATAGGATAGGATAGGAAAGAGGATAGGATAGGATAGCGGATAGGATAGGATAGAGGATAGGATTGAGGATAGGATAGGATAGAGGATAGGATAGGATAGATTATAGGATAGGATAGAGGATAGGATAGGATAGAGGATAGGATAGGAAAGAGGATAGGATAGGATAGCGGATAGGATAGGATAGAGGATAGGATTGAGGATAGGATAGGATAGAGGATAGGATAGGATAGATTATAGGATAGGATAGAGGATAGGATAGGATAGAGGATAGGATAGGATAGAGGATAGGATAGGATAGAGGATAGGATAGGATAGAGGATAGGATAGGATAGAGGATAGGATAGGATAGAGGATAGGATAGGATAGAGGATAGGATAGGATAGAGGATAGGATAGGATAGAGGATAGGATAGGATAGAGGATAGGATAGGATAGAGGATAGGATAGGATAGAGGATAGGATAGGATAGAGGATAGGATAGGATAGAGGATAGGATAGGATAGAGGTTAGGATAGTATGGAGGATGGGATCGGATAGAGGATAGGATAGGATAGAGGATAGGATAGGATAGAGGATAGGATAGGATAGGAGGAGAGGATAGGATAGAGGATAGGATAGGATAGAGGATTGGATAGGATAGAGGATAGGATAGGATAGGATAGAGGGTAGGGTAGAATTTGGATAGGATACAGGATAGGATAGAATAGAGGATAGGATAGGATAGGATAGAGAATAGGATAGGATAGAGGATATTATAGGTTAGAGGATAGGATAGGATAGAGGATACGATATGATAGAGGATAGGAAAGAGATAGCATATAATACAGTATAGGATAGGATTGAGTATAGGATGGGATAGAGGATAGGATAGGATTTTGGATAGGATAGAGGATAGGATAGGATAGAGGATAGGATAGGCAAGAGGACAGGATAGGATAGAGGATTGGATAGGATAGAGGATATTGTAGGGTAGAGGATAGGATAGGATAGAGGATAGGATAGGATAGAGGATAGGATAGGATAGAGGATAGATAGGATAGAGGATAGGATAGGATAGAGGATAGGATAGGATAGAGGATAGGATAGGATAGAGGATAGGATAGGATAGAGGATAGGATAGGATAGAGGATAGGATAGGATAGAGGTTAGGATAGTATGGAGGATGGGATAGGATAGAGGATAGGATAGGATAGAGGATAGGATAGGATAGAGGATAGGATAGGATTAGAGATAGTAGGATTAGAGGATAGGATAGGATAGAGGATTCATCTTCCTTCACTCTTCACTCTTCAGATAGAGGATAGGATAGGATAGAGGATAGGATAGGATAGAGGATAGGATAGGATAGAGGAATTCACGTTCTCTTCACTTCACTTCACTCTTCACTTAACTTCACTCTTCACTTCACTTCACTCTCACAATACTTCACTCTTCACTTCACTTCACTCTCACTTCACTTCACTCTGCACTTTACTGTCACTCTTCACTTCACTTCACTCTTCACTTCACCACACTCTTACACCTCCCATAACTCTCCACTTCCCTCTTCACTTCACACCACCCGATACTTCACGTCAATCTACACTTCATTTCACTCTTCACTGCACTTTTCAATTCACTTCCCTCTTCACTTCACTTCACTCTTCACTTCACTTCCCTCTTCCCTTCACTTCACTCTTCACTTCACTTCACTCTTCACAATACTTTACTCTTCACTTCACTTCACTCTTCACTTCACTTCACTCTTCCCTTCACTTCACTCTTCACTTCACTTCACTCTTCACTTCACTTCACTCTTAACTCCCCTCGTCACTTCACACCACCCTACACTTCACTTCAATCTACCCTTCATTTCACTCTTCACTTCACTTTTCAATTCACTTCCCTCTTCACTTCACTTCACTCTTCACTTCACTTCCCTCTTCCCTTCACTTCACTCTTCACTTCACTGCACTCTTCACAATACTTCACTCTTCACTTCACTTCACTCTTCACTTCACTTCCCTCTTCCCTTCACTTCACCCTTCACTTCACTTCACTCTTCACAATACTTTACTCTTTACTTCACTTCACTCGTCACGGCACTTCACTCTTCCCTTCACTTCACTCTTCACTTCACCTCACTCTTCACTTCACTTCACTCTTCACTTCACTTCACTCTTCACACCACTTTACTCTTCACTTCACTTCACTTCCCTCTTCACTTCACTTCACTCTTCACTTCACTTCACTGCTTCACTTCAATCTTCACTTCACTTCACTCTTCACTTCACTTCACTCTTCACTTCACTGCACTCAACACTTCACTTCACTCTTCACTTCACTTCACTCTTCACTTCACTTCACTCTTCACTTCACTTCACTCTTCACTTCACTTCACTCTGCACTTCACTTCACTCTTCACTTCACTTCACTCTTCACTTCACTTCACTCTTCACTTCACTTCACTCTTCACTTCACTTCACTCGGCACTGCACTTCACTCTTCACTGCACTTCACTCTTAACTTCACTACATTCTTCATTTCACTTCACTCTTCACTTCACTTCACTCTTCACTTCACTTCACTCTTCACTTCACTTCACTCTTCTCCACACTTCACTCTTCACTTCACTTCACTCTTCAAGTCACTTCACTCTTCACTTCACTTCACTGCACTCTTTACTTTACTCCAAATTCACTTCACCCTTCACTTCACTCCACTCTTCACTTCACTTCACTTCACTCGCTACTTCACTTCACTCGTCACAACACTTAACTCTTCACTTCACTTCACTCTTCACCTCACATCACTCTTCACTTCCCTCTTCACTCCACACCACCCTACACTTCACTTCAATCTTCACTTCACTTCACTCTTCACTTCACTTCACTCTTCACTTCACTTCACTCATCACTTCACGTTCACTCTTCAATTCACTTACCAATTCACGTCACTCTACACGTTCACCTTACTCTTCACTTCACTTCACTCTTCACACCACGTGCACTCTTCACTTCACTTCACTTCCCTCTTCACTTCACTTCACTCTTCACTTCACTTCACTCTTCACTTCAACTTTTCACTTCACTTCACTCTTCACTTCACTTCACTCAACACTTCACTTCACTCTTCACTTCACTTCACTCTTCACTTCACTGCACTCTTCACTTCACTTCACTCTTCACTTCACTGTCACTCTTCACTTCACTTCACTCTTCACTTCCACTTCACTCTTCACTTCACTTCACTCTTCACTTCACTTCACTCTTCACTTCACTTCACTCTTCACTTCACTTCACTCTTCACTCTTCACTTCACTCTTCACTTCACTTCACTCCTAACTTCACTACATTCTTCATTTCACTTCACTCTTCACTTCACTTCACTCTTCACTTCACTTCACTCTTCACTTCACTTCACTCTTCTCTTCACTTCACTCTTCACTTCACTTCACTCTTCAATTCATTTCACTCTTCACTTCACTTCACTTCACTCTGTACTTTACTCCAAATTCACTTCACCCTTTACTTCACTCCACTCTTCACTTCACTTCACTTCACTCTCCACTTCACTTCACTCTTCACAACACTTAACTCTTCACTTCACTTCACTCTTCACCTCATATCACTCTTCACTTCCCTCTTCACTCCACACTACCCTACACTTCACTTCAATCTACACTTCATTTCACTCTTCACTTCACTTTAAAATTCACTTCACTCTTCACTTAACTTCACTCTTCACTTCACTTCACTCTTCACAATACTTCACTCTTCACTTCACTTCACTCTTCACTTCACTTCACTCTTCACTTTACTTCACTCTTCACTTCACTTCACTCTTCCCTTCACCACACTCTACACCTCACATAACTCTCCACTTCCCTCTTCACTTCATACCACCCTATACTTCACTTCAATCTACACTTCATTTCACTCTTCACTTCACTTGTCAATTCACTTCCCTCTTCACTTCACTTCACTCTTCACTTCACTTCCCTCTTCCCTTCACTTCACTCTTCACTTCACTTCACTCTTCACAACACTTAACTCTTCACTTCACTTCACTCTTCACCTCACATCACTCTTCACTTCCCTCTTCACTCCACACCACCCTACACTTCACTTCAATCTACACTTCATTTCACTCTTCACTTCACTTTAAAATTCACTTCCCTCTTCACTTCACTTCACGCTTCACTTCACTTCCCTCTTCCCTTCACTTCACTCTTCAATTCACTTCACTCTTCACAATACTTTACTCTTCACTTCACTTCACTCTTCACTTCACGTTCACTCTTCCCTTCACTTCACTCTTCACTTCACTTCACTCTTCACTTCACTTCACTCTTCACTTCACTTCACTCTTAACTTCCCTCTTCACTTCACACCACCCTACACTTCACTTCAATCTACCCTTCATTTCACTCTTCACTTCACTTTTCAATTCACTTCCCTCTTCACTTCACTTCACTCTTCACTTCACTTCCCTCTTCCCTTCACTTCACTCTTCACTTCACTTCACTCTTCTCGTCACTTCACTCTTCACTTCACTTCACTCTACACTTCATTTCACTCTTCACTTCACTTTAAAATTCACTTCACTCTTCCCTTAACTTCACTCTTCACTTCACTTCACTCTTCACAATACTTCACTCTTCACTTCACTTCACTCTTCACTTCACTTCACTCTTCACTTTACTTCACTCTTCACTTCACTGCACTCTACACTTCATTTCACTCTTCACTGCACTTTAAAATTCACTTCACTCTTCCCTTAACTTCACTCTTCACTTCACTTCACTCTTCACAATACGTCACTCTTCACTTCACTTCACTCTTCACTTTACTTCACTCTTCACTTCACTTCACTCTTCACTTCACCACACTCTACACCTCACATAACTCTCCACTTCCCTCTTCACTTCACACCACCCTATACTTCACTTCAATCTACACTTCATTTCACTCTTCACTTCACTTTTCAATTCACTTCCCTCTTCACTTCACTTCACTCTTCACTTCACTTCCCTCTTCCCTTCACTTCACTCTTCACTTCACTTCCCTCTTCACAACACTTAACTCTTCACTTCACTTCACTCTTCACCTCACATCACTCTTCACTTCCCTCTTCACTCCACACCACCCTACACTTCACTTCAATCTACACTTCATTTCACTCTTCACTTCACTTTAAAATTCACTTCACTCTTCCCTTAACTTCACTCTTCACTTCACTTCACTCTTCACAATACTTCACTCTTCACTTCACTTCACTCTTCACTTCATTTCACTCTTCACTTTACTTCACTCTTCACTTCACTTCACTCTTCACTTCACCACACTCTACACCTCACATAACTCTCCACTTCCCTCTTCACTTCACACCACCCTATACTTCACTTCAATCTTCACAATACTGTACTCTTCACGTCACTTCACTCTTCACTTCACTTCACTCTTCCCTTCACTTCACTCTTCACTTCACTTCACTCTTCACTTCACTTCACTCTTCACTTCACTTCACTCTTCACACCACTTTACTCTTCACTTCACTTCACTTCCAACTTCACTTCACTTCACTCTTCACTTCACTTCACTCTTCACTTCAATCTTCACTTCACTTCACTCTTCACTTCACTTCACTCAACACTTCACTTCACTCTTCACTTCACTTCACTCTTCACTTCACTTCACTCTTCACTTCACTTCACTCTTCACTTCACTTCACTCTTCACTTCACTTCACTCTTCACTTCACTTCACTCTTCACTTCACTTCACTCTTCACTTCACTTCACTCTTCACTTCACTTCACTCTTCACTTCACTTCACTCTTCACTTCACTTCACTCTTCACTTCACTTCACTCTTCACTTCACTTCACTCTTCACTTCACTTCACTCTTCACTTCACTTCACTCTTCACAATACTTCACTCTTCACTTCACTTCACTCTTCACTTCACTTCCCTCTTCCCTTCACTTCACCCTTCACTTCACTTCACTCTTCACAATACTTTACTCTTCACTTCACTTCACTCTTCACTTCACTTCACTCTTCCCTTCACTTCACTTCACTCTTCACTTCACTTCACTCTTCACACCACTTGACTCTTCACTTCACCTCACTTCCAACTTCACTTCACTTCACTCTTCACTTCACTTCACTCTTCACTTCAATCTTCACTTCACTTCACTCTTCACTTCACTTCACTCAACACTTCACTTCACTCTTCACTTCACTTCACTCTTCACTTCACTTCACTCTTCACTTCACTTCACTCTTCACTTCACTTCACTCTTCACTTCACTTCACTCTTCACTTCACTTCACTCTTCACTTCACTTCACTCTTCACTTCACTTTCACTCTTCACTTCACTTCACTCTTCACTTCACTTCACTCTTCACTTCACTTCACTCTTCACTTCACTTCACTCTTCACTTCACTTCACTCTTCACTTCACTTCACTCTTAACTTCACTACATTCTTCATTTCACTTCACTCTTCACTTCACTTCACTCTTCACTTCACTTTACTCTTCACTTCACTTCACTTTTCTCTTCACTTCACTCTTCACTTCACTTCACTCTTCAATTCACTTCACTCTTCACTTCACTTCACTTCACTCTCCACTTCACTTCACTCTTCACAACACTTAACTCTTCACTTCACTTCACTCTTCACCTCACATCACTCTTCACTTCCCTCTTCACTCCACACCACCCTACACTTCACTTCAATCTACACTTCATTTCACTCTTCACTTCACTTTAAAATTCACTTCACTCTTCCCTTAACTTCACTCTTCACTTCACTTCACTCTTCACAATACTTCACTCTTCACTTCACTTCACTCTTCACAATACTTCACTCTTCACTTCACTTCACTCTTCACTTCACTTCACTCTTCACACTTTACTTCACTCTTCACTTCACTTCACTCTTCACTTCACCACACTCTACACCTCACATAACTCTCCACTTCCCTCTTCACTTCACACCACCCTATACTTCACTTCAATCTACACTTCATTTCACTCTTCACTTCACTTTCAATTCACTTCCCTCTTCACTTCACTTCACTCTTCACTTCACTTCCCTCTTCCCGTCACTTCACTCTTCACTTCACTTCACTCTTCACAACACTTAACTCTTCACTTCACTTCACTCTTCACCTCACATCACTCTTCACTTCCCTCTTCACTCCACACCACCCTACACTTCACTTCAATCTACACTTCATTTCACTCTTCACTTCACTTTAAAATTCACTTCACTCTTCACTTAACTTCACTCTTCACTTCACTTCACTCTTCACAATACTTCACTCTTCACTTCACTTCACTCTTCACTTCACTTCACTCTTCACTTTACTTCACTCTTCACTTTACTTCACTCTTCACTTCACCACACTCTACACCTCACATAACTCTCCACTTCCCTCTTCACTTCACACCACCCTATACTTCACTTCAATCTACACTTCATTTCACTCTTCACTTCACTTGTCAATTCACTTCCCTCTTCACTTCACTTCACTCTTCACTTCACTTCCCTCTTCCCTTCACTTCACTCTTCACTTTACTTCACTCTTCACAATACTTTACTCTTCACTTCACTTCACTCTTCACTTCACTTCACTCTTCCCTTCACTTCACTCTTCACTTCACTTCACTCTTCACTTCACTTCACTCTTCACTTCACTTCACTCTTAACTTCCCTCTTCACTTCACACCACCCTACACTTCACTTCAATCTACCCTTCATTTCACTCTTCACTTCACTTTTCAATGCACTTCCCTCTTCACTTCACTTCACTCTTCACTTCACTTCCCGCTTCCCTTCACTTCACTCTTCACTTCACTCCACTCTTCACAATACTTCACTCTTCACTTCACTTCACTCTTCACTTCACTTCCCTCTTCCCTTCACTTCACCCTTCACTTCACTTCACTCTTCACAATACTTTACTCTTTACTTCACTTCACTCTTCACTTCACTTCACTCTTCCCTTCACTTCACTCTTCACTTCACTTCACTCTTAACTTCACTACATTCTTCATTTCACTTCACTCTTCACTTCACTTCACTCTTCACTTCACTACATTCTTCATTTCACTTCACTCTTCACTTCACTTCACTCTTCACTTCACTTCACTCTTCACTTCACTTCACTCTTCACTTCACTTCACTCTTCTCTACACTTCACTCTTCACTTCACTTCACTCTTCAATTCACTTCACTCTTCACTTCACTTCACTTCACTCTTTACTTTACTCCAAATTCACTTCACCCGTCACTTCACTCCACTCTTCACTTCACTTCACTTCACTCTCCATTTCACTGCACTCTTCACAACACTTAACTCTTCACTTCACTTCACTCTTCACCTCACATCACTCTTCACTTCCCTCTTCACTCCACACCACCCTACACTTCACTTCAATCTACACTTCATTTCACTCTTCACTTCACTGTAAAATTCACTTCACTCTTCACTTAACGTCACTCTACACTTCACTTCACTCTTCACAATACTTCACTCTTCACTTCACTTCACTCTTCACTTCACTTCACTCTTCACTTGACTTCACTCTTCACTTCACTTCACTCTTCACTTCACCACACTCTACACCTCACATAACTCTCCACTTCCCTCTTCACTTCACACCACCCTATACTTCACTTCAATCTACACTTCATTTCACTCTTCACTTCACTTTTCAAGTTCACTTCCCTCTTCACTTCACTTCACTCTTCACTTCACTTCCCTCTTCCCTTCACTTCACTCTTCACTTCACCACACTCTTCACAATACTTTACTCTTCACTTCACTTCACTCTTCACTTCACTTCACTCTTCCCTTCACTTCACTCTTCACTTCACTTCACTCTTCACTTCACTTCACTCTTCACTTCACTTCACTCTTAACTTCCCTCTTCACTTCACACCACCCTACACTTCACTTCAATCTACACTTCATTTCACTCTTCACTTCACTTTAACAGTCACTTCACTCTTCACTTAACTTCACTCTTCACTTCACTTCACTCTTCACAATACTTCACTCTTCACTTCACTTCACTCTTCACTTCACTTCACTCTTCACTTTACTTCACTCTTCACTTCACTTCACTCTTCACTTCACTTCCCTCTTCCCTTCACTTCACTCTTCACTTCACTTCACTCTTCACAATACTTCACTCTTCACTTCACTTCACTCTTCACTTCACTTCACTCTTCACTTCACTTCACTCTTCACTTCACTTCACTCTTCACTTCACTTCACTCTTCACTTCACTTCACTCTTCACTTCACTTCACTCTTAACTTCACTACACTCTTCACTTCACTTCACTCTTCACTTCACTTCACTCTTTACTCCACTTCACTCTTCACTTCACTTCACTCTTCACTTCACTTCACTCTTCACATCACATCACTCTTCACTTCACTTCACTCTACACACCACTTCACTCTTCACTTCACTTCACGCTTGACTTCACGTCACTCTTCACTGCACTTCACTCTTCACTTCACTTCACTCTTCACTTCACTTCACTCTTAACTTCACTACATTCTTTATTTCACTTCACTCTTCACTTCACTTCACTCTTCACTTCACTTCACTCTTCACTTCACTTCACTCTTCACTTCACTTCACTCTTCTCCACACTTCACTCTTCACTTCACTTCACTCTTCAATTCACTTCACTCTTCACTTCACTTCACGTTCACTCTTAACTTTACTCCAAATTCACTTCACCCTTCACTTCACTCCACGCTTCACTTCACTTCACTGCACTCTCCACTTCACTTCACTCTTCACAACACTTAACTCTTCACTACACTTCACTCTTCACCTCACATCACTCTTCACTTCCCTCTTCACTCCACACCACCCTACACTTCACTTCAATCTACACTTCATTTCACTCTTCACTTCACTTTAAAATTCACTTCACTCTTCACTTAACTTCACTCTACACTTCACTTCACTCTTCACAATACTTCACTCTTCACTTCACTTCACTCTTCACTTCACTTCACTCTTCACTTTACTTCACCCTTCACTTCACTTCACTCTTCACTTCACCACACTCTACACCTCACATAACGCTCCACTTCCCTCTTCACTTCACACCACCCTATACTTCACTTCAATCTACACTTCATTTCACTCTTCACTTCACTTTCAATTCACTTCCCTCTTCACTTCACTTCACTCTTCACTTCACTTCCCTCTTCCCTTCACTTCACTCTTCACTTCCCCACACTCTTCACAATACTTTACTCTTCACTTCACTTCACTCTTCACTTCACTTCACTCTTCCCTTCACTTCACTCTTCACTTCACTTCACTCTTCCCTTCACTTCACTCTTCACTTCACTTCACTCTTCACTTCACTTCACTCTTCACTTCACTTCACTCTTCACTTCACTTCACTCTTAACTTCCCTCTTCACTTCACACCACCCTACACTTCACTTCAATCTACACTTCATTTCACTCTTCACTTCACTTTAACATTCACTTCACTCTTCACTTAACTTCACTCTTCACTTCACTTCACTCTTCACAATACTTCACTCTTCACTTCACTTCACTCTTCACTTCACTTCACTCTTCACTTTACTTCACTCTTCACCTCACTGCACTCTTCACTTCACTTCCCTCTTCCCTTCACTTCACTCTTCACTTCACTTCACTCTTCACAATACTTCACTCTTCACTTCACTTCACTCTTCACTTCACTTCACTCTTCACTTCACTTCACTCTTCACTTCACCTCACTCTTCACTTCACTTCACTCTTCACTTCACTTCACTCTTCACTTCACTTCACTCTTCACTTCACTTCACTCTTCACAATACTTCACTCTTCACTTCACTTCACTCTTCACTTCACTTCCCTCTTCCCTTCACTTCACCCTTCACTTCACTTCACTCTTCACAATACTTTACTCTTCACGTCACTTCACTCTTCACTTCACTTCACTCTTCCCTTCACTTCACTCTTCACTTCACTTCACTCTTCACTTCACTGTCACCACACACACCCCCCCCCCCCTTCTTCTTCTGTCCCCTCTCTCTCAACACCACACCACACCACACACCACACCACACCACACACCACTCCAAACCACACACCACACCACACCACACACCACACCACACCACACCCCACCCCACACCACACACCACACCACACCAGACACCACACCAGACCACAAGCCACACCACACCACACACCACACCACACCACACACCACCCCACACCACACACCACACCACACCACACACCACACCACACCACACACCACACCACACCACACACCACACCACACCACACACAACACCACACCACACACCACACCACACCACACACCACACCACACCACACACCACACCACACCACACACCACCCCACACCACACACCACACCACACCACACACCACACCATACCACAAGCCACACCACACCACACACCACACAACACCACACACCACCCCACACCACACACCACACCACACCACACACCACACCACACCACACACCACCCCACACCACACACCACACCACACCACACACCACCCCACACCACACACCACACCAGCCCCCACACCACACCACACACCCCACCACACCACCCACCACACCACACCTGGACAACACACCACACCACAAACCACCCCACTACACCACACCACTCCTCACACCACACCTCACCTCACTCCACACCTCACCACACACCACACCACTCCACACACCACACCAATCCACACACCACACCACTCCTCTCACCACACCAAACCACACTCCACACCACACCACTCTCCACACCAAACCTCACCCCAACCACACCTCTATAGTAGTCCTATCCTCTATCCTATCCTGTCCTCTTGCCTATCCTATCCTCTATCCTATCCTATCCACTTTCCTATCCAATCCCCTATCCTATCCTCTATCCCATCCTTACTCAATCCTATCCTACACTGTATATATCCTATCCTCTTTCCTATTCTCTAACATATCGTATACTCTATATTATCCTATCCTCAATCCTATCCTATCCTTTATCCTACCCTATCCTCTATCCTATCCTATCCTCTATCCTATCCTATCCTCTATCCTACAATATCCTCTATCCTATCCTATACTCTATCCTAACCTATCCTCTATCCTATCCAAAACCCTATCCTATCCTCTATCCCATCCTATACTCAATCCTATCCTATACTGTATTATATGCTATCCTCTTTCCTATCCTCTATCATATCGTATCCTCTATCCTATACTATCCTCTAACCTATAATATCCTCTATCCTATCCTATTCTCTATCCTATCCTATCCTATCCTCTATTCTATCCTATCCTGTATCCTATCCAAATTCTACCCTAACCTCTATCCTATCCTATCCTATCCTCTATCCTATCCAATCCTCTATCCTATCCTATCCTCTATCCTATAGTCCTCCTCTATCCTATCCTATCCTCTATCCTATCCTATCCTCTATCCTATCCTATCCTCTATCCTATCCTATCCTCTATCCTATCCCACCCTCCATACTATCCTAACCTCTATCCTATCCTATCCTCTATCCTATCCTATCCTCTATCCTATCCTATCCTCTATCCTATCCTACCCTCTATCCTATCCTATCCTCTATCCTATTATATACTCTATCCTATCCTATCCTCTATCATATCATATCCTCTATCCTATCCTATCCTCTATCCTATCCTATCCTCTATCCTATGCTACCCTCTATCCTATCCTATCCTCTATCCTATCCTATCCTCTATACTATCCTAACCTCTATCCTATCCTATCCTCTATCCTATCCTATCCTCTATCCTATCCTATCCTCTATCCTATCCTATCCTCTATCCTATCCTATCCTCTATCCTATCCTATCCTCTATCCTATCCTATCCTCTATCCTACAATATCCTCTATCCTATCCTATCCTCTATCCTATCCTGTCCTCTTGCCTATCCTATCCTCTATCCTATCCTATCCTCTATCCTACCCTATCCTCTATCCTATCCTATCCTCTATCCTATCCTATCCTCTATCCTACAATATCCTCTATCCTATCCTATCCTCTATCCTAACCTATCCTCTATCCTATCCAGAACCCTATCCTATCCTCTATCCCATCCTATACTCAATCCTATCCTATACTGTATTATATCCTATCCTCTTTCCTAACCTCTATCCTATCCTATCCTCTATCCTATCCTATCCTCTATCCTATCCTATCCTCTATCCTATCCTTTCCTCTATCCTATCCTATCCTCTATCCTATCCTATCCTCTACCCTACAATATCCTCTATAGTATCCTATCCTCTATCCTATCCTGTCCTCTTGCCTATCCTATCCTCTATCCTATCCTATCCTCTTTCCTATCCAATCCCCTATCCTATCCTCTATCCCATCCTATACTCAATCCTATCCTACACTGTATTATATCCTATCCTCTTTCCTATTCTCTAACATATCGTATACTCTATATTATCCTATCCTCTATCCTATCCTATCCTCTATCCTACCCTATCCTCTATCCTATCCTATCCTCTATCCTATCCTATCCTCTATCCTACAATATCCTCTATCCTATCCTATACTCTATCCTAACCTATCCTCTATCCTATCCAAAACCCTATCCTATCCTCTATCCCATCCTATACTCAATCCTATCCTATACTGTATTATATGCTATCCTCTTTCCTATCCTCTATCATATCGTATCCTCTATCCTATCCTATCCTCTAACCTATAATATCCTCTATCCTATCCCATTCTCTATCCTATCCTATCCTATCCTCTATTCTATCCTATCCTGTATCCTATCCAAATTCTACCCTACCCTCTATCCTATCCTATCCTATCCTCTATCCTATCCAATCCTCTATCCTATCCTATCCTCTATCCTATACTCTCCTCTATCCTATCCTATCCTCTATCCTATCCTATCCTCTATCCTATCCTATCCTCTATCCTATCCTATCCTCTATCCTATCCCATCCTCCATACTATCCTATCCTCTATCCTATCCTATCCTCTATCCTATCCCATCCTCCATACTATCCTAACCTCTATCCTATCCTATCCTCTATCCTATCCTTTCCTCTATCCTATCCTATCCTCTATCCTATCCTACCCTCTACCCTACAATATCCTCTATCCTATCCTATCCTGTATCCTATCCTGTCCTCTTGCCTATCCTATCCTCTATCCTATCCTATCCTCTATCCTACAATATCCTCTATGCTATCCTATCCTCTATCCTATCCTGTCCTCTTGCCTATCCTATCCTCTATCCTATCCTATCCTCTTTCCTATCCAATCCCCTATCCTATCCTCTATCCCATCCTGTACTCAATCCTATCCTATACTGTATTATATCCTATCCTCTTTCCTAACCTCTATCCTATCCTATCCTCTATCCTATCCTATCCTCTATCCTATCCTATCCTCTATCCTATCCTTTCCTCTATCCTATCCTATCCTCTATCCTATCCTATCCTCTACCCTACAATATCCTCTATCCTACCCTATCCTCTATCCTATCCTGTCCTCTTGCCTATCCTATCCTCTATCCTATCCTATCCTCTTTCCTATCCAATCCCCTATCCTATCCTCTATCCCATCCTATACTCAATCCTATCCTACACTGTATTATATCCTATCCTCTTTCCTATTCTCTAACATATCGTATACTCTATATTATCCTATCCTCTATCCTACCCTATCCTCTATCCTACCCTATCCTCTATCCTATCCTATCCTCTATCCTATCCTATCCTCTATCCTACAATATCCTCTATCCTATCCTATCCTCTATCCTAACCTATCCTCTATCCTATCCAAAACCCTATCCTATCCTCTATCCCATCCTATACTCAATCCTATCCTATACTGTATTATATGCTATCCTCTTTCCTATCCTCTATCATATCGTATCCTCTATCCTATCCTATCCTCTAACCTATAATATCCTCTATCCTATCCTATCCTCTATCCTATCCTGTCCTCTTGCCTATCCTATCCTCTATCCTATCCTATCCTCTTTCCTATCCAATCCCCTATCCTATCCTCTATCCCATCCTATACTCAATCCTATCCTACACTGTATTATATCCTATCCTCTTTCCTATTCTCTAACATATCGTATACTCTATATTATCCTATCCTCTATCCTATCCTATCCTCTATCCTACCCGATCCTCTATCCTATCCTATCCTCTATCCTATCCTATCCTCTATCCTACAATATCCTCTATCCTATCCTATCCTCTATCCTACAATATCCTCTATCCTATCCTATCCTCTATCCTAACCTGTCCTCTATCCTATCCAAAACCCTATCCTATCCTCTATCCCATCCTATACTCAATCCTATCCTATACTGTATTATATGCTATCCTCTTTCCTATCCTCTATCATATCGTATCCTCTATCCTATCCTATCCTCTAACCTATAATATCCTCTATCCTATCCTATTCTCTATCCTATCCTATCCTATCCTCTATCCTATCCAATCCTCTATCCTATCCTATCCTCTATCCTATCCTCTCCCCTATCCTATCCTATCCTCTACCCTATCCTATCCTCTATCCTATCCTATCCTCTATCCTATCCCATCCTCCATACTATCCTAACCTCTATCCTATCCTATCCTCTATCCTATCCTATCCTCTATCCTATCCTATCCTCTATCCTATCCTATCCTCTATCCTATCCTATCCTCTATCCTATCCTATCCTCTATCCTATCCTATCCTCTATCCTATCCTATCCTCTATCCTATCCTATCCTCTATCCTATCCTATCCTCTATCCTATCCTATCCTCTATCCTATCCTATCCTCTATCCTATCCTATCCTCTATCCTATCCTATCCTCTATCCTATCCTATAATCTATCCTATCCTATCCTCTATCCTATCCTATCCTCAATCCTATCCTCTATCCTATCCTATCCGCTATCCTATCCTATCCTAATTCCTATCTTATCCTATCCTCTACCCTATTATATCCTCTATCCTATCCTATCCTCTATCCTATCCTATCCTTTCCTCTATCCTATCCTATCCTCTATCCTATCCTATCCTCTACCCTACAATATCCTCTATCCTATCCTATCCTGTATCCTATCCTGTCCTCTTGCCTATCCTATCCTCTATCCTATCCTATCCTCTATCCTACAATATCCTCTATCCTATCCTATCCTCTATCCTATCCTATCCTCTATCCTATCCTATCCTCTATCCTATCCTATCCTCTATCCTATCCTATCCTCTATCCTATCCTATCCTCTATCCTATCCTATCCTCTATCCTATCCTATCCTCTATCCTATCCTATCCTCTATCCTATCCTATCCTCTATCCTATCCTATCCTCTATCCTATCCTATCCTCTATCCTATCCTATCCTCTATCCTATCCTATCCTCTATCCTATCCTATCCTCTATCCTATCCTATAATCTATCCTATCCTATCCTCTATCCTATCCTATCCTCAATCCTATCCTCTATCCTATCCTATCCGCTATCCTATCCTATCCTAATTCCTATCCTATCCTATCCTCTACCCTATTATATCCTCTATCCTATCCTATCCTCTATCCTATCCTATCCTCTATCCTATCCTATCCTCTATCCTATCCTTTCCTCTATCCTATCCTATCCTCTATCCTATCCTATCCTCTACCCTACAATATCCTCAATCCTATCCTACACTGTATTATATCCTATCCTCTTTCCTATTCTCTAACATATCGTATACTCTATATTATCCTATCCTCTATCCTATCCTATCCTCTATCCTACCCTATCCTCTATCCCATCCTATCCTCTATCCTATCCTATCCTCTATCCTACAATATCCTCTATCCTATCCTATCCTCTATCCTAACCTGTCCTCTATCCTATCCAAAACCCTATCCTATCCTCTATCCCATCCTATACTCAATCCTATCCTATACTGTATTATATGCTATCCTCTTTCCTATCCTCTATCATATCGTATCCTCTATCCTATCCTATCCTCTAACCTATAATATCCTCTTTCCTATCCTATCCTCTATCCTATCCTGTCCTCTTGCCTATCCTATCCTCTATCCTATCCTATCCTCTTTCCTATCCAATCCCCTATCCTATCCTCTATCCCATCCTATACTCAATCCTATCCTACACTGTATTATATCCTATCCTCTTTCCTATTCTCTAACATATCGTATACTCTATATTATCCTATCCTCTATCCTATCCTATCCTCTATCCTACCCTATCCTCTATCCTATCCTATCCTCTATCCTACAATATCCTCTATCCTATCCTATCCTCTATCCTAACCTGTCCTCTATCCTATCCAAAACCCTATCCTATCCTCTATCCCATCCTATACTCTATCCTATCCTATCCTCTATCCTACCCTATCCTCTATCCTATCCTATCCTCTATCCTATCCTATCCTCTATCCTACAATATCCTCTATCCTATCCTATCCTCTATCCTAACCTGTCCTCTATCCTATCCAAAACCCTATCCTATCCTCTATCCCATCCTATACTCTATCCTATCCTATCCTCTATCCTATCCTCTCCTCTATCCTATCCTATCCTCTATCCTATCCTGTCCTCTTGCCTATCCTATCCTCTATCCTATCCTATCCTCTTTCCTATCCAATCCCCTATCCTATCCTCTATCCCATCCGGTACTCAATCCTATCCTATACTGTATTATATCCTATCCTCTTTCCTAACCTCTATCCTATCCTATCCTCTATCCTATCCTATCCTCTATCCTATCCTATCCTCTATCCTATCCTTTCCTCTATCCTATCCTATCCTCTATCCTATCCTATCCTCTACCCTACAATATCCTCTATCCTATCCAATCCTCTATCCTATCCTGTCCTCTTGCCTATCCTATCCTCTATCCTATCCTATCCTCTTTCCTATCCAAAACCCTATCCTATCCTCTATCCCATCCTATACTCAATCCTATCCTATACTGTATTATATGCTATCCTCTTTCCTATCCTCTATCATATCGTATCCTCTATCCTATCCTATCCTCTAACCTATAATATCCTCTATCCTATCCTATCCTCTATCCTATCCTGTCCTCTTGCCTATCCTATCCTCTATCCTATCCTATCCTCTTTCCTATCCAATCCCCTATCCTATCCTCTATCCCATCCTATACTCAATCCTATCCTACACTGTATTACATCCTATCCTCTTTCCTATTCTCTAACATATCGTATACTCTATATTATCCTGTCCTCTATCCTATCCTATCCTCTATCCTACCCTATCCTCTATCCTATCCTATCCTCTATCCTATCCTATCCTCTATCCTACAATATCCTCTATCCTATCCTATCCTCTATCCTAACCTATCCTCTATCCTATCCAAAACCCTATCCTATCCTCTATCCCATCCTATACTCAATCCTATCCTATACTGTACTATATGCTATCCTCTTTCCTATCCTCTATCACATCGTATCCTCTATCCTATCCTATCCTCTAACCTATAATATCCTCTATCCTATCCTATTCTCTATCCTATCCTATCCTATCCTCTATTCTATCCTACCCTGTATCCTATCCAAATTCTACCCTACCCTCTATCCTATCCTATCCTATCCTCTATCCCATCCAATCCTCTATCCTATCCTATCCTCTATCCTATCCTCTCCTCTATCCTATCCTATCCTCTATCCTATCCTATCCTCTATCCTATCCTATCCTCTATCCTATCCCATCCTCCATACTATCCTAACGTCTATCCTATCCTATCCTCTATCCTATCCTCTATCCTCTATCCTATCCTATCCTCTATCCTATCCTATCCTCTATCCTATCCTATCCTCTATCCTATCCTATCCTCTATCCTATCCTATCCTCTATCCTATCCTATCCTCTATCCTATCCTATCCTCTATCCTATCCTATCCTCTATCCTATCCTATCCTCTATCCTATCCTATCCTCTATCCTATCCTATAATCTATCCTATCCTATCCTCTATCCTATCCTATCCCCGAATCCTATCCTCTATCCTATCCTATCCGCTATCCTATCCTATCCTCTTTCCTATCCTATCCTATCCTCTATCCTATTATATCCTCTATCCTATCCTATCCTCTACCTTATCCTATACTCTATCCTATCCAATTACCTATCCAATCCTCTATCCTATCCTATCATCTATCCTATCCTATCCTCTATCCTATCCTATCCTCTATCCTATCCTATCCTCAATCCTATCCTATACTGTATTATATGCTATCCTCTTTCCTATCCTCTATCATATCGTATCCTCTATCCTATCCTATCCTCTAACCTATAATATCCTCTATCCTATCCTACTCTCTATCCTATCCTATCCTATCCTCTATTCTATCCTATCCTGTATCCTATCCAAATTCTACCCTACCCTCTATCCTATCCTATCCTATCCTCTATCCTATCCAATCCTCTATCCTATCCTATCCTCTATCCTATAGTCTCCTCTATCCTATCCTATCCTCTATCCTATCCTATCCTCTATCCTATCCTATCCTCTATCCTATCCCATCCTCCATACTATCCTAACCTCTATCCTATCCTATCCTCTATCCTATCCTATCCTCTATCCTATCCTATCCTCTATCCTATCCTATCCTCTATCCTATCCTATCCTCTATCCTATCCTATCCTCTATCCTATCCTATCCTCTATCCTATCCTATCCTCTATCCTATCCTATCCTCTATCCTATCCTATCCTCTATCCTATCCTATCCTCTATCCTATCCTATAATCTATCCTATCCTATCCTCTATCCTATCCTATCCTCTATCCTATCCTATCCTCAATCCTATCCTCTATCCTATCCTATCCGCTATCCTATCCTATCCTCTTTCCTATCCTATCCTATCCTCTACCCTATTATATCCTCTATCCTATCCTATCCTCTATCCTATCCTATCCTCTATCGTATCCTATCCTCTATCCTATCCTTTCCTCTATCCTATCCTATCCTCTATCCTATCCTACCCTCTACCCTACAATATCCTCTATCCTATCCTATCCTGTATCCTATCCTGTCCTCTTGCCTATCCTATCCTCTATCCTATCCTATCCTCTATCCTACAATATCCTCTATCCTATCCTATCCTCTATCCTATCCTGTCCTCTTGCCTATCCTATCCTCTATCCTATCCTATCCTCTTTCCTATCCAATCCCCTATCCTATCCTCTATCCCATCCTGTACTCAATCCTATCCTATACTGTATTATATCCTATCCTCTTTTCTAACCTCTATCCTATCCTATCCTCTATCCTATCCTATCCTCTATCCTATCCTTTCCTCTATCCTATCCTATCCTCTATCCTATCCTATCCTCTACCCTACAATATCCTCTATCCTATCCTATCCTCTATCCTATCCTGTCCTCTTGCCTATCCTATCCTCTATCCTATCCTATCCTCTTTCCTATCCAATCCCCTATCCTATCCTCTATCCCATCCTATACTCAATCCTATCCTACACTGTATTATATCCTATCCTCTTTCCTATTCTCTAACATTTCGTATACTCTATATTATCCTATCCTCTATCCTATCCTATCCTCTATCCTACCCTATCCTCTATCCTATCCTATCCTCTATCCTATCCTATCCTCTATCCTACAATATCCTCTATCCTATCCTATCCTCTATCCTAACCTATCCTCTATCCTATCCTATCCTCTATCCTATCCTATCCTCTATCCTATCCTATCCTCTATCCTATCCTATCCTCTATCCTATCCTATCCTCTATCCTATCCTATCCTCTATCCTATCCTATCCTCTATCCTATCCTATCCTCTATCCTATCCTATAATCTATCCTATCCTATCCTCTATCCTATCCTATCCTCTATCCTATCCTATCCTCTATCCTATCCCATCCTCCATACTATCCTAACCTCTATCCTATCCTATCCTCTATCCTATCCTATCCTCTATCCTATCCTATCCTCTATCCTATCCTATCCTCTATCCTATCCTATCCTCTATCCTATCCTATCCTCTATCCTATCCTATCCTCTATCCTATCCTATCCTCTATCCTATCCTATCCTCTATCCTATCCTATCCTCTACCCTACAATATCCTCTATCCTATCCAATCCTCTATCCTATCCTGTCCTCTTGCCTATCCTATCCTCTATCCTATCCTATCCTCTATCCTATCCAAAATCCTATCCTATCCTCTATCCCATCCTATACTCAATCCTATCCTATACTGTATTATATGCTATCCTCTTTCCTATCCTCTATCATATCGTATCCTCTATCCTATCCTATCCTCTAACCTATAATATCCTCTATCCTATCCTATTCTCTATCCTATCCTATCCTATCCTCTATTCTATCCTATCCTGTATCCTATCCAAATTCTACCCTACCCTCTATCCTATCCTATCCTATCCTCTATCCTATCCAATCCTCTATCCTATCCTATCCTCTATCCTAACCCTATTATATCCTCTATCCTATCCTATCCTCTAACTTATCCTATACTCTATCCTATCCAATTACCTATCCAATCCTCTATCCTATCCTATCCTCTATCCTATCCTATACTGTTTTATATCCTATCCTCTTTCCTATCCTCTATCATATCGTATCCTCTATCCTATCCTATCCTCTACCCTATCCTATCCTCAATCCTATCCTATACTCTATCCTATCCTATCCTCTATCCTATCCTATCCTCTATCCTATCCTATCCTCTATCCTATCCTATCCTCTATCCTATCCTATCCTCTATCCTATCCTATCCTCTATCCTATCCTATCCTCTATCCTATCCTATCCTCTATCCTATCCTATAATCTATCCTATCCTATCCTCTATCCTATCCTATCCTCAATCCTATCCTCTATCCTATCCTATCCGCTATCCTATCCTATCCTCTTTCCTATCCTATCCTATCCTCTATCCTATCCTATCCTCTATCCTATCCTATCCTCTATCCTATCCTCTATCCTATCCTATCCTCTATCCTATCCTATCCTATCCTATCCTCTATCCTACCCTATCCTGTCCTCTATCCTATCCTATCCTCTATCCTATCCTATCCTCTATCCTATCCTATCCTCTATCGTATCCTACCCTCTATCCTATCCTATCCTCTATCCTATCCTATACTCTATCCTATCCTGTCCTCTATCCTACAATATCCTCTATCCTATCCTATCCTCTATCCTATCCTACCCTCTATCCTATCCTATCCTATCCTCTATCCTATCCAATCCTCTATCCTATCCTATCCTCTATCCTATCCTCTCCTCTATCCTATCCTATCCTCTATCCTATCCTATCCTCTATCCTATCCCATCCTCCATACTATCCTAACCTCTATCCTATCCTATCCTCTATCCTATCCTATCCTCTATCCTATCCTATCCTCTATCCTATCCTATCCTCTATCCTATCCTATCCTCTATCCTATCCTATCCTCTATCCTATCCTATCCTCTATCCTATCCTTTCCTCTATCCTATCCTATCCTCTATCCTATCCTATCCTCTACCCTACAATATCCTCTATCCTATCCTATCCTCTATCCTATCCTGTCCTCTTGCCTATCCTATCCTCTATCCTATCCTATCCTCTTTCCTATCCAATCCCCTATCCTATCCTCTATCCCATCCTATACTCAATCCTATCCTACACTGTATTATATCCTATCCTCTTTCCTATTCTCTAACATTTCGTATACTCTATATTATCCTATCCTCTATCCTATCCTATCCTCTATCCTACCCTATCCTCTATCCTATCCTATCCTCTATCCTATCCTATCCTCTATCCTACAATATCCTCTATCCTATCCTATCCTCTATCCTAACCTATCCTCTATCCTATCCTATCCTCTATCCTATCCTATCCTCTATCCTATCCTATCCTCTATCCTATCCTATCCTCTATCCTATCCTATCCTCTATCCTATCCTATCCTCTATCCTATCCTATCCTCTATCCTATCCTATCCTCTATCCTATCCTATAATCTATCCTATCCTATCCTCTATCCTATCCTATCCTCTATCCTATCCTATCCTCTATCCTATCCCATCCTCCATACTATCCTAACCTCTATCCTATCCTATCCTCTATCCTATCCTATCCTCTATCCTATCCTATCCTCTATCCTATCCTATCCTCTATCCTATCCTATCCTCTATCCTATCCTATCCTCTATCCTATCCTATCCTCTATCCTATCCTATCCTCTATCCTATCCTATCCTCTATCCTATCCTATCCTCTATCCTATCCTATCCTCTACCCTACAATATCCTCTATCCTATCCAATCCTCTATCCTATCCTGTCCTCTTGCCTATCCTATCCTCTATCCTACCCTATCCTCTTTCCTATCCAATCCCCTATCCTATCCTCTATCCCATCCTATACTCAATCCTATCCTACACTGTATTATATCCTATCCTCTTTCCTATTCTCTAACATATCGTATACTCTATATTATCCTATCCTCTATCCTATCCTATCCTCTATCCTACCCTATCCTCTATCCTATCCTATCCTCTATCCTATCCTATCCTCTATCCCATCCTGTACTCAATCCTATCCTATACTGTATTATATCCTATCCTCTTTCCTAACCTCTATCCTATCCTATCCTCTATCCTATCCTATCCTCTATCCTATCCTATCCTCTATCCTATCCTTTCCTCTATCCTATCCTCTCCTCTATCCTATCCTATCCTCTATCCTATCCTATCCTCTATCCTATCCTATCCTCTATCCGATCCCATCCTCCATACTATCCTAACCTCTATCCTATCCTATCCTCTATCCTATCCTATCCTCTATCCTATCCTATCCTCTATCCTATCCTATCCTCTATCCTATCCTATCCTCTATCCTATCCTATCCTCTATCCTATCCTATCCTCTATCCTATCCTATCCTCTATCCTATCCTATCCTCTATCCTATCCTATCCTCTATCCTATCCTATCCTCTATCCTATCCTATCCTCTATCCTATCCTATCCTCTATCCTATCCTATCCTCTATCCTATCCTATCCTCTATCCTATCCTATAATCTATCCTATCCTATCCTCTATCCTATCCTATCCTCAATCCTATCCTCTATCCTATCCTATCCGCTATCCTATCCTATCCTCTTTCCTATCCTATCCTCTATCCTATCCTATCCTCTATCCTATCCTATAATCTATCATATCCTATCCTCTATCCTATCCTATCCTCAATCCTATCCTCTATCCTATCCTATCCGCTATCCTATCCTATCCTCTTTCCTATCCTATCCTATCCTCTACCCTATTATATCCTCTATCCTATCTATCCTCTACCTTATCCTATACTCTATCCTATCCAATTACCTATCCAATCCTCTATCCTATCCAATCCTCTATCCTATCCTATCCTCTATCCTATCCTATCCTCTATCCTATCCTATCCTCTATCCTATCCTACCCTCTATCCTATCCTATCCTATCCTCTATCCTATCCAATCCTCTATCCTATCCTATCCTCTATCCTATCCTCTCCTCTATCCTATCCTATCCTCTATCCTATCCTATCCTCTATCCTATCCTATCCTCTATCCTATCCCATCCTCCATACTATCCTAACCTCTATCCTATCCTATCCTCTATCCTATCCTATCCTCTATCCTATCCTATCCTCTATCCTATCCTATCCTCTATCCTATCCTATCCTCTATCCTATCCAATCCTCTATCCTATCCTATCCTCTATCCTATCCTATCCTCTATCCTATCCTATCCTCTATCCTATCCTATAATCTATCCTATCCTATCCTCTATCCTATCCTATCCGCTATCCTATCCTATCCTCTTTCCTATCCTATCCTATCCTCTACCCTATTATATCCTCTATCCTATCCTATCCTCTATCCTATCCTATCCTCTATCCTATCCTATCCTCTATCCTATCCTTTCCTCTATCCTATCCTATCCTCTATCCTATCCTATCCTCTACCCTACAATATCCTCTATCCTATCCTATCCTGTATCCTATCCTGTCCTCTTGCCTATCCTATCCTCTATCCTATCCTATCCTCTTTCCTATCCAATACCCTATCCTATCCTCTATCCTATCCTATACTCTATCCTATCCTATCCTCTATCATATCATATCCTCTATCCTATCCTATCCTCTATCCTATCCTATCCTCTATCCTATCCTATCTTCAATCCTATCCTATACTGTATTATAACCTATCCTCTTTCCTATCCTCTATCCTATCCTATCCTCTATCCTACCCTATCCTCTATCCTATCCTATCCTCTATCCTATCCTATCCTCTATCCTACAATATCCTCTATCCTATCCTATCCTCTATCCTAACCTATCCTCTATCCTATCCAAAACCCTATCCTATCCTCTATCCCATCCTATACTCAATCCTATCCTATACTGTATTATATGCTATCCTCTTTCCTATCCTCTATCATATCGTATCCTCTATCCTATCCTATCCTCTAACCTATAATATCCTCTATCCTATCCTATTCTCTATCCTATCCTATCCTATCCTCTATTCTATCCTATCCTGTATCCTATCCAAATTCTACCCTACCCTCTATCCTATCCTATCCTATCCTCTATCCTATCCAATCCTCTATCCTATCCTATCCTCTATCCTATCCTCTCCTCTATCCTATCCTATCCTCTATCCTATCCTATCCTCTATCCTATCCTATCCTCTATCCGATCCCATCCTCCATACTATCCTAACCTCTATCCTATCCTATCCTCTATCCTATCCTATCCTCTATCCTATCCTATCCTCTATCCTATCCTATCCTCTATCCTATCCTATCCTCTATCCTATCCTATCCTCTATCCTATCCTATCCTCTATCCTATCCTATCCTCTATCCTATCCTATCCTCTATCCTATCCTATCCTCTATCCTATCCTATCCTCTATCCTATCCTATCCTCTATCCTATCCTATAATCTATCCTATCCTATCCTCTATCCTATCCTATCCTCAATCCTATCCTCTATCCTATCCTATCCGCTATCCTATCCTATCCTCTTTCCTATCCTATCCTATCCTCTACCCTATTATATCCTCTATCCTATCTATCCTCTACCTTATCCTATACTCTATCCTATCCTATCCTCTATCCTATCCTATCCTCTATCCTATCCTATCCTCTATCCTATCCTACCCTCTATCCTATCCTATCCTATCCTCTATCCTATCCAATCCTCTATCCTATCCTATCCTCTATCCTATCCTCTCCTCTATCCTATCCTATCCTCTATCCTATCCTATCCTCTATCCTATCCTATCCTCTATCCTATCCCATCCTCTATCCTACAATATCCTCTATCCTATCCTATCCTCTATCCTATCCTGTCCTCTTGCCTATCCTATCCTCTATCCTATCCTATCCTCTTCCCTATCCAATCCCCTATCCTATCCTCTATCCCATCCTGTACTCAATCCTATCCTATACTGTATTATATCCTATCCTCTTTCCTATTCTCTAACATATCGTATACTCTATATTATCCTATCCTCTATCCTATCCTATCCTCTATCCTACCCTATCCTCTATCCTATCCTATCCTCTATCCTATCCTATCCTCTATCCTACAATATCCTCTATCCTATCCTATCCTCTATCCTAACCTATCCTCTATCCTATCCAAAACCCTATCCTATCCTCTATCCCATCCTATACTCAATCCTATCCTATACTGTATTATATCGTATCCTCTTTCCTAACCTCTATCCTATCCTATCCTCTATCCTATCCTATCCTCTATCCTATCCTATCCTCAATCCTATCCTATACTGTATTATAACCTATCCTCTTTCCTATCCTCTATCATATCGTATCCCTTATCCTATCCTAGCCTCTAACCTATAATATCCTCTATCCTATCCTATTCTCTATCCTATCCTATCCTCTATTCTATCCTATCCTGTATCCTATCCAAATTCTACACTACCCTCTATCCTATCCTATCCTATAATCTACCCTATCCAATCCTCTATCCTATCCTATCCTCTATCCTATCCTCTCCTCTATCCTATCCTATCCTCGATCCTATCCTATCCTCCATACTATCCTAACCTCTATCCTATCCTATCCTCTATCCTATCCTATCCTCTATCCTACAATATCCTCTATCCTATCCTATCCTCTATCCTATCCTATCCTCTATCCTATCCTATCCTCTATCATATCATATCCTCTATCCTATCCTATCCTCTATCCTATCCTATCCTCTATCGTATCCTACCCTCTATCCTATCCTATCCTCTATCCTATCCTATACTCTATCCTATCCTGTCCTCTATCCTACAATATCCTCTATCCTATCCTATCCTCTATCCTAACCTATCCTCTATCCTATCCAAAACCCTATCCTATCCTCTATCCCATCCTATACTCAATCCTATCCTATCCTCTATCCTATCCTATATTCTATCCTATCCTCTCCTCTATCCTATCCTATCCTCTATCCTATCCTATCCTCTATCCTATCGTATCCTCTATCCTATCCTATCCTCTATCCTATCCTACCATCTATCCTATCCTATCCTCTATCCTATCCTATACTCTATCCTATCCTATCCTCTATCCTATCCTATCCTCTATCCTATCCTATCCTCTATCGTATCCTACCCTCTATCCTATCCTATCCTCTATCCTATCCTATACTCTATCCTATCCTGTCCTCTATCCTACAATATCCTCTATCCTATCCTATCCTCTATCCTAACCTATCCTCTATCCTATCCAAAACCCTATCCTATCCTCTATCCCATCCTATACTCAATCCTATCCTATCCTCTATCCTATCCTATCCTCTATCCTATCCTATCCTCTATCCTATCCTCTCCTCTATCCTATCCTATCCTCTATCCTATCCTATCCTCTATCCTATCCTATCCTCTATCCTATCGAATACCCTATCCTATCCTCTATTCTATCCTATCCTCTATCCTATCCTATCCTCTATCCTATCCTCTCCTCAATCCTATCCTATCCTATCCTCTATCCTACCCTATCCTCTATCCTATCCTATCCTCTATCCTATCCTATTCTCTATCCTATCCTATCCTCTATCCTATCCTATCCTCTATCCTATCCTATACTCTATCCTATCCTGTCCTCTATCCTACAATATCCTCTATCCTATCCTATCCTCTATCCTAACCTATCCTCTATCCTATCCAAAACCCTATCCTATCCTCTATCCCATCCTATACTCAATCCTATCCTATCCTCTATCCTATCCTATATTCTATCCTATCCTCTCCTCTATCCTATCCTATCCTCTATCCTATCCTATCCTCTATCCTATCGTATCCTCTATCCTATCCTATCCTCTATCCTATCCTACCATCTATCCTATCCTATCCTCTATCCTATCCTATACTCTATCCTATCCTATCCTCTATCCTATCCTATCCTCTATCCTATCCTATCCTCTATCGTATCCTACCCTCTATCCTATCCTATCCTCTATCCTATCCTATACTCTATCCTATCCTGTCCTCTATCCTACAATATCCTCTATCCTATCCTATCCTCTATCCTAACCTATCCTCTATCCTATCCAAAACCCTATCCTATCCTCTATCCCATCCTATACTCAATCCTATCCTATCCTCTATCCTATCCTATCCTCTATCCTATCCTCTCCTCTATCCTATCCTATCCTCTATCCTATCCTATCCTCTACCCTATCCTATCCTCTATCCTATCCTATCCTCTATCCTATCCTCTCCTCTATCCTATCCTATCCTCTATCCTATCCTATCCTCTATCCTATCCTATCCTCTATCCTATCGAATACCCTATCCTATCCTCTATTCTATCCTATCCTCTATCCTATCCTATCCTCTATCCTATCCTCTCCTCAATCCTATCCTATCCTATCCTCTATCCTATCCTATCCTCTATCCTATCCTATCCTCTATCCTATCCTATTCTCTATCCTATCCTATCCTCTATCCTATCCTATCCTCTATCCTATCCTATCCTCTATCCTATCCTCTCCTCTATTCTATCCTATCCTCTATCCTATCCTATCCTCTATCCTATCCTATCCTCTATCCTATCCTCTATTCTATCCTATCCTCTATCTAATTCTATGCTCTATCCTATCCTACCCTCTATCCTATCCTATCCTCTATCCTATCCTATCCTCTATCCTATCCTATCCTCTATCCTATCCTATCCTCTATTATATCCTATCCTCTATCCTATCCAATGCCCTATCCTATCCTATCCTCTATCCTATCCTATCCTCTATACTATCCTAAAATCTATCCTATCCTATCCTGTATCCTATCCTATCCTCTATCCTATCCTATCCTCTATCCTATCCTATCCTCTATCCTATACTCCCCGCTATCCTATCCTACCCTCTATCCTATCCTATCCTCTATCCTATCCTATCCTCTATCCTATCCTATCCTCTATACTATCCTAACCTCTATCGTATCCTATCCTCTATCCTATCCTATCCTCTATCCTATCCTCTATCCTATCCTCTATCCTATCCTCTATCCTCTATCCTATCCTCTCCTCTTTCCTATCTTATCCTCTATCCTATCCTATCCTCTATCCTATCCTACCCTCTATCCTATCCTATCCTCTATCCTATCCTATACTCTATCCTATCCTATCCTCTATCCTATCCTATCCTCTATCCTATCCTACCCTCTATCCTATCCTATCCTCTATCCTATCCTATCCTCTATCCTATCCTATCCTCTATACTATCCTAACCTCTATCGTATCCTATCCTCTATCCTATCCTATCCTCTATCCTATCCTATCCTCTATCCTATCCTTTCCTCTATCCTATCCTATCCTCTATCCTATCCTATCCTCTATCCTACAATATCCTCTATCCTATCCTATCCTCTATCCTATCCTGTCCTCTTGCCTATCCTATCCTCTATCCTATCCTATCCTCTTTCCTATCCAATCCCCTATCCTATCCTCTATCCCATCCTGTACTCAATCCTATCCTATACTGTATTATATTCTATCCTCTTTCCTATTCTCTAACATATCGTATACTCTATATTATCCTATCCTCTATCCTATCCTATCCTCTATCCTACCCTATCCTCTATCCTATCCTATCCTCTATCCTATCCTGTCCTCTATCCTACAATACCCTCTATCCTATCCTATCCTCTATCCTAACCTATCCTATATCCTATCCAAAACCCTATCCTATCCGCTATCCCATCCTATACTCAATCCTATCCTATACTGTATTATATCCTATCCTCTTTCCTAACCTCTATCCTATCCTATCCTCTATCCTATCCTATCCTCTATCCTATCCTATCCTCTATCCTATCCTTTCCTCTATCCTATCCTATCCTCTATCATATCCTATCCTCTACCCTACAATATCCTCTATCCTATCCTATCCTCTATCCTATCATGTCCTCTTGCCTATCCTATCCTCTATCATATCGTATCCTCTGTCCTATCCTATCCTCTACCCTATCCTATCCTCTATCCTATCCTATACTCTATCCTATCCTATCCTCTATCCTATCCTCTCCTCTATCCTATCCTATCCTCTATCCTATCCTATCCTCTATCCTATCCTATCCTCTATCCTATCCTATATCCTATTATATCCTTTATCCTACAATATCCTCTATCCTATCCTATCCTCTATCCCATCCTATACTCAATCCTATCCTATACTGTATTATATCCTATCCTCTATCCTATCCTATCCTCTATCCAATCCTCTCCTCTATCCTATCCTATCCTCTATCGTATCCTATCCTCTATCCTATCCTATATCCTATTATATCCTCTATCCTACAATATCCTCTATCCTATCCTATCCTCTATCCTATCCTATCCTATCCTCTATCCTATCCTATCCTCTATCCTATCCTATCCTCTATCCTATCCAATCCTCTATCCTATCCTATCCTCTATCCTATCCTATCCTCTATCCTATCCTATCCTCTATCCTATCCTATCCTCTATCCTATCCTATCCTCTATCCTATCCTATCCTCTATCCTATCCAATCCTCTATCCTATCCTATCCTCTATCCTATCCTCTCCTCTAACCTATCCGATCCTCTATCCTACCCTATCCTCTATCCCATCCTATCCTCTATCCTATCCCATCCTCCATACTATCCTAACCTCTATCCTATCCTATCCTCTATCCTATCCTATCCTCTATCCTATCCTATCCTCTATCCTATCCTATCCTCTATCCTATCCTATCCTCCATCCTATCCAATCCTCTATCCTATCCTATCCTCTATCCTATCCTATCCTCTATCCTATCCTATCCTCTATCCTATCCTATAATCTATCCTATCCTATCCTCTATCCTATCCTATCCGCTATCCTATCCTATCCTCTTTCCTATCCTATCCTATCCTCTACCCTATTATATCCTCTATCCTATCCTATCCTCTATCCTATCCTATCCTCTATCCTATCCTATCCTCTATCCTATCCTTTCCTCTATCCTATCCTATCCTCTATCCTATCCTATCCTCTACCCTACAATATCCTCTATCCTATCCTATCCTGTATCCTATCCTGTCCTCTTGCCTATCCTATCCTCTATCCTATCCTATCCTCTTTCCTATCCAATACCCTATCCTATCCTCTATCCTATCCTATACTCTATCCTATCCTATCCTCTATCATATCATATCCTCTATCCTATCCTATCCTCTATCCTATCCTATCCTCTATCCTATCCTATCCTCTATCCTATCCTACCCTCTATCCTATCCTATCCTCTATCCTATCCTATCCTCTATCCTATCCTATCCTCTATACTATCCTAACCTCTATCCTATCCTATCCTCTATCCTATCCTATCCTCTATCCTATCCTATCCTCTATCCTATCCTTTCCTCTATCCTATCCTATCCTCTATCCTATCCTATCCTCTATCCTACAATATCCTCTATCCTATCCTATCCTCTATCCTATCCTGTCCTCTTGCCTATCCTATCCTCTATCCTAACCTATCCTCTATCCTATCCAAAACCCTATCCTATCCTCTATCCTATCCTATCCTCTATCCTATCCTCTCCTCAATCCTATCCTATCCTATCCTCTCCTCAATCCTATCCTATCCTATCCTCTATCCTATCCTATCCTCTATCCTATCCTATCCTCTATCCTATCCTATCCTCTATCCTATCCTATCCTCTATCCTATCCTATCCTCTATCCTATCCTCTCCTCTATTCTATCCTATCCTCTATCCTATCCTATCCTCTATCCTATCCTATCCTCTATCCTATCCTCTATTCTATCCTATCCTCTATCTAATCCTATGCTCTATCCTATCCTACCCTCTATCCTATCCTATCCTCTATCCTATCCTATCCTCTATCCTATCCTATCCTCTATCCTATCCTATCCTCTATCCTATCCAATGCCCTATCCTATCCTATCCTCTATCCTATCCTATCCTCTATACTATCCTAAAATCTATCCTATCCTATCCTGTATCCTATCCTATCCTCTATCCTATCCTATCCTCTATCGTATCCTATCCTCTATCCTATACTCCCCGCTATACTATCCTATCCTCTATCCTATCCTATTCCCTATCCTATCCTATCCTCTATCCTATCCTATCCTCTATCCTATCCTCTATCCTATCCTCTATCCTCTATCCTATCCTCTCCTCTTTCCTATCTTATCCTCTATCCTATCCTATCCTCTATCCTATCCTACCCTCTATCCTATCCTATCCTCTATCCTATCCTATACTCTATCCTATCCTATCCTCTATCCTATCCTATCCTCTATCCTATCCTACCCTCTATCCTATCCTATCCTCTATCCTATCCTATCCTCTATCCTATCCTATCCTCTATACTATCCTAACCTCTATCGTATCCTATCCTCTATCCTATCCTATCCTCTATCCTATCCTATCCTCTATCCTATCCTTTCCTCTATCCTATCCTATCCTCTATCCTATCCTATCCTCTATCCTACAATATCCTCTATCCTATCCTATCCTCTATCCTATCCTGTCCTCTTGCCTATCCTATCCTCTATCCTATCCTATCCTCTTTCCTATCCAATCCCCTATCCTATCCTCTATCCCATCCTGTACTCAATCCTATCCTATACTGTATTATATTCTATCCTCTTTCCTATTCTCTAACATATCGTATACTCTATATTATCCTATCCTCTATCCTATCCTATCCTCTATCCTACCCTATCCTCTATCCTATCCTATCCTCTATCCTATCCTATCCTCTATCCTACAATACCCTCTATCCTATCCTATCCTCTATCCTAACCTATCCTCTATCCTATCCAAAACCCTATCCTATCCGCTATCCCATCCTATACTCAATCCTATCCTATACTGTATTATATCCTATCCTCTTTCCTAACCTCTATCCTATCCTATCCTCTATCCTATCCTATCCTCTATCCTATCCTATCCTCTATCCTATCCTTTCCTCTATCCTATCCTATCCTCTATCCTATCCTATCCTCTACCCTACAATATCCTCTATCCTATCCTATCCTCTATCCTATCCTGTCCTCTTGCCTATCCTATCCTCTATCATATCGTATCCTCTGTCCTATCCTATCCTCTACCCTATCCTATCCTCTATCCTATCCTATACTCTATCCTATCCTATCCTCTATCCTATCCTCTCCTCTATCCTATCCTATCCTCTATCCTATCCTATATCCTATTATATCCTCTATCCTACAATATCCTCTATCCTATCCTATCCTCTATCCCATCCTATACTCAATCCTATCCTATACTGTATTATATCCTATCCTCTATCCTATCCTATCCTCTGTCCTATCCTCTCCTCTATCCTATCCTATCCTCTATCGTATCCTATCCTCTATCCTATCCTATATCCTATTATATCCTCTATCCTACAATATCCTCTATCCTATCCTATCCTCTATCCTATCCTATCCTATCCTCTATCCTATCCTATCCTCTATCCTATCCAATCCTCTATCCTATCCTATCCTCTATCCTATCCTATCCTCTATCCTATCCTATCCTCTATCCTATCCTATCCTCTATCCTATCCTTTCCTCTATCCTATCCTATCCTCTATCCTATCCTATCCTCTATCCTATCCTATCCTCTATCCTATCGAATACCCTATCCTATCCTCTATCCCATCCTATACTCAATCCTATCCTATCCTCTATTCTATCCTATCCTCTATCCTCTATCCTATCCTCTCCTCTATCCTATCCTATCCTATCCTCTATCCTATCCTATCCTCTATCCTATCCTATCCTCTATCCTATCCTATCCTCTATCCTATCCTCTCCTCTATTCTATCCTATCCTCTATCCTATCCTATCCTCTATCCTATCCTATCCTCTAACCTATCCTCTATTCTATCCTACCCTCTATCTAATCCTATGCTCTATCCTATCCTATCCTCTATCCTATCCTATCCTCTATCCTATCCTATCCTCTATCCTATCCTATCCTCTATCCTATCCAATGCCCTATCCTATCCTATCCTCTATCCTATCCTATCCTCTATACTATCCTAAAATCTATCCTATCCTATCCTGTATCCTATCCTATCCTCTATCCTATCCTATCCTCTATCCTATCCTATCCTCTATCCTATCCTCCCCGCTATCCTATCCTATCCTCTATCCTATCCTATTCCCTATCCTATCCTATCCTCTATCCTATCCTATCCTCTATCCTATCCTCTATCCTATCCTCTATCCTATCCTCTATCCTCTATCCTATCCTCTCCTCTTTCCTATCCTATCCTCTATCCTATCCTATCCTCTATCCTATCCTACCCTCTATCCTATCCTATCCTCTATCCTATCCTATACTCTATCCTATCCTATCCTCTATCCTATCCTATCCTCTATCCTATCCTACCCTCTATCCTATCCTATCCTCTATCCTATCCTATCCTCTATACTATCCTAACCTCTATCGTATCCCATCCTCTATCCTATCCTATCCTCTATCCTATCCTATCCTCTATCCTATCCTTTCCTCTATCCTATCCTATCCTCTATCCTATCCTATCCTCTATCCTACAATATCCTCTATCCTATCCTATCCTCTATCCTATCCTGTCCTCTTGCCTATCCTATCCTCTATCCTATCCTATCCTCTTTCCTATCCAATCCCCTATCCTATCCTCTATCCCATCCTGTACTCAATCCTATCCTATACTGTATTATATTCTATCCTCTTTCCTATTCTCTAACATATATATCGTATATATATATATATATATATATATATATGTATATATGTATATATATATATATATATCGTATACTCTATATTATCCTATCCTCTATCCTATCCTATCCTCTATCCTACCCCATCCTCTATCCAATCCTATCCTCTATCCTATCCTATCCTCTATCCTACAATATCCTCTATCCTATTCTCTATCCTATCCTATCCTATCCTCTATTCTATCCTATCCTGTATCCTATCCAAATTCTACCCTACCCTCTATCCTATCCTATCCTATCCTCTATCCTATCCTATCCTCTATCCTATCCTCT
This sequence comes from Halictus rubicundus, assembly GCF_050948215.1. Classification (NCBI taxonomy): domain Eukaryota; kingdom Metazoa; phylum Arthropoda; class Insecta; order Hymenoptera; family Halictidae; genus Halictus; species Halictus rubicundus. The sequence goes on from NW_027489462.1 coordinate 36,520, forward strand.
CCTCTATCCTATCCTATCCTCTATCCTATCCTATCCTCTATCCTATCCTATCCTCTATCCTATCCCATCCTCCATACTATCCTAACCTCTATCCTATCCTATCCTCTATCCTATCCTATCCTCTATCCTATCCTATCCTCTATCCTATCCTATCCTCTATCCTATCCTATCCTCTATACTATCCTATCCTCTATTCTATCCTATCCTCTATCCTATCCTATCCTCTATCCTATCCTATCCTCTATCCTATCCTATCCTCTATCCTATCCTATCCTCTATCCTATCCTATCCTCTATCCTATCCTATCCTCTATCCTATCCTATAATCTATCCTATCCTATCCTCTATCCTATCCTATCCTCAATCCTATCCTCTATCCTATCCTATCCGCTATCCTATCCTATCCTCTTTCCTATCCTATCCTATCCTCTACCCTATTATATCCTCTATCCTATCCTATCCTCTACCTTATCCTATACTCTATCCTATCCAATTACCTATCCAATCCTCTATCCTATCCTATCCTCTATCCTATCCTATCCTCTATCCTATCCTATCCTCTATCCCAGCCTATACTCAATCCTATCCTATACTGTATTATATCCTATCCACTTTCCTATCCTCTATCATATCGTATCCTCTATCCTATCCTATCCTCTACCCTATCCTATCCTCTATCCTATCCTATACTCTATCCTATCCTATCCTCTATCCTATCCTATCCTCTATCCTATCCTATCCTCTATCCTATCGAATACCCTATCCTATCCTCTATCCCATCCTATACTCAATCCTATCCTATACTGTATTATATCCTATCCTCTATCCTATCCTATCCTCTATCCTATCCTCTATCCTATCCTATCCTCTATCCTATCCTATATCCTATTATATCCTCTATCCTACAATATCCTCTATCCTATCCTATCCTATCCTATCCTCTATCCTATCCTATCCTCTATCCTATCCTATCCTCTATCCTATCCAATACCCTATCCTATCCTCTATCCCATCCTATACTCAATCCTATCCTATACTGTATTATATCCTATCGTCTTTCCTATCCTCTATCATATCGTATCCTCTACCCTATCCTATCCTCTATCCTATCCTATCCTCTATCCTATCCTATCCTCTATTCCTATCGAATAACCTATCCTATCCTCTATCCCATCCTATACTCAATCCTATCCTATACTGTATTATATCCTATCCTCTTTCCTATCCTCTATCGTATCATATCCTCTATCCTATCCTATCCTCTACCCTATAATATCCTCTATCTTATCGTATCCTCTATCCTATCCTATCCTCTACCCTATCCTATCCTCTATCCTATCCTATACTCTATCCTATCCTATCCTCTATCCTATCCTCTCCTCTATCCTATCCTATCCTCTATCGTATCCTATCCTCTATCCTATCCTATATCCTATTATATCCTCTATCCTACAATATCCTCTATCCTATCCTATCCTCTATCCTATCCTATCCTATCCTCTATCCTATCCTATCCTCTATCCTATCCTATCCTCTATCCTATCCAATCCTCTATCCTATCCTATCCTCTATCCTATCCTATCCTCTATCCTATCATATCCTCTATCCTATCCTATCCTCTATCCTATCCTATCCTCTATCCTATCCTATCCTCTATCCTATCCTATCCTCTATCCTATCCTATCCTCTATCCTATCCTATCCTCTATCCTATCGAATACCCTATCCTATCCTCTATCCTATCCTATCCTCTATCCTATCCTATCCTCTATCCTATTCTATCCTCTATCCTATCCTATCCTCTATCCTATCCTATCCTCTATCCTATCCTATCCTCTATCCTATCCTATCCTCTATCCTATCGAATACCCTATCCTATCCTCTATCCTATCCTATCCTCTATCCTATCCTATCCTCTATCCTATTCTATCCTCTATCCTATCCTATCCTCTATCCTATCCTATCCTATCCTCTATCCTATCCTATCCTCTATCCTATCCTATCCTCTATCCTATCCAATCCTCTATCCTATCCAATCCTCTATCCTATCCTATCCTCTATCCTATCCTATCCTCTATCCTATCCTATACTCTATCCCATCCTATCCTCTATCCTATCCTATCCTCTATCCTATCCTATCCTCTATCCTATCCTATCCTCTATCCTATCCTATCCTCTATCCTATCCTATCCTCTATCCTATCCTATCCTCTATCCTATCCTTTCCCCTATCCTATCCTATCCTCTATCCTATCCTATCCTCTACCCTACAATATCCTCTATCCTATCCTATCCTCTATCCTATCCTGTCCTCTTGCCTAACCTATCCTCTATCCTATCCTATCCTCTTTCCTATCCAATCCCCTATCCTATACTCTATCCCATCCTATACTCAATCCTATCCTACACTGTATTATATCCTATCCACTTTCCTATTCTCTAACATATCGTATACTCTATATTATCTTATCCTCTATCCTATCCTATCCTCTATCCTACCCTAACCTCTATCCTATCCTATCCTCTATCCTACCCTATCCTCTATCCTATCCTATCCTCTATCCTATCCTATCCTGTATCCTACAATATCCTCTATCCTATCCTATCCTCTATCCTAACCTATCCTCTATCCTATCCAAAACCCTATCCTATCCTCTATCCCATCCTATACTCAATCCTATCCTATACTGTATTATATGCTATCCTCTTTCCTATCCTCTATCATATCGTATCCTCTATCCTATCCTATCCTCTAACCTATAATATCCTCTATCCTATCCTATTCTCTATCCTATCCTATCCTATCCTCTATTCTATCCTATCCTGTATGCTATCCAAATTCTACCCTACCCTCTATCCTATCCTATCCTATCCTCTATCCTATCCTCTCCTCTATCCTATCCTATCCTCTATCCTATCCTATCCTCTGTCCTATCGTATCCTCTATCCTATCCCATCCTCCATACTATCCTAACCTCTATCCTATCCTATCCTCTATCCTATCCTATCCTCTATCCTATCCTATCCTCTATCCTATCCTATCCTCTATCCTATCCTATCCTCTATCCTATCCTATCCTCTATCCTATCCTATCCTCTATCCTATCCTATCCTCTATCCTATCCTATCCTCTATCCTATCCTATCCTCTATCCTATCCTATCCTCTATCCTATCCTATCCTCTATCCTATCCTATCCTCTATCCTATCCTATCCTCTATCCTATCCTATCCTCTATCCTATCCTATCCTCTATCCTATCCTATCCTCTATCCTATCCTATCCTCTATCCTATCCTATAATCTATCCTATCCTATCCTCTATCCTATCCTATCCTCAATCCTACCCTCTATCCTATCCTATCCGCTATCCTATCCTATCCTCTTTCCTATCCTATCCTATTCTCTACCCTATTATATCCTCTATCCTATCCTATCCTCTACCTTATCCTATACTCTATCCTATCCAATTACCTATCCAATCCTCTATCCTATCCTATCCTCTATCCTACAATATCCTCTATCCTATTCTCTATCCTATCCTATCCTATCCTCTATTCTATCCTATCCTGTATCCTATCCAAATTCTACCCTACCCTCTATCCTATCCTATCCTATCCTCTATCCTATCCTATCCTCTATCCTATCCTCTCCTCTATCCTAACCTATCCTCTATCCTATCCAAAACCCTATCCTATCCTCTATCCCATCCTATACTCAATCCTATCCTATACTGTATTATATGCTATCCTCTTTCCTATCCTCTATCATATCGTATCCTCTATCCTATCCTATCCTCTAACCTATAATATCCTCTATCCTATCCTATTCTCTATCCTATCCTATCCTATCCTCTATTCTATCCTATCCTGTATGCTATCCAAATTCTACCCTACCCTCTATCCTATCCTATCCTATCCTCTATCCTATCCTCTCCTCTATCCTATCCTATCCTCTATCCTATCCTATCCTCTGTCCTATCGTATCCTCTATCCTATCCCATCCTCCATACTATCCTAACCTCTATCCTATCCTATCCTCTATCCTATCCTATCCTCTATCCTATCCTATCCTCTATCCTATCCTATCCTCTATCCTATCCTATCCTCTATCCTATCCTATCCTCTATCCTATCCTATCCTCTACCCTATCCTATCCTCTATCCTATCCTATACTCTATCCTATCCTATCCTCTATCCTATCCTATCCTCTATCCTATCCTATAATCTATCCTATCCTATCCTCTATCCTATCCTATCCTCAATCCTACCCTCTATCCTATCCTATCCGCTATCCTATCCTATCCTCTTTCCTATCCTATCCTATTCTCTACCCTATTATATCCTCTATCCTATCCTATCCTCTACCTTATCCTATACTCTATCCTATCCAATTACCTATCCAATCCTCTATCCTATCCTATCCTCTATCCTATCCTATCCTCTATCCTATCCTATCCTCTATCCCAGCCTATACTCAATCCTATCCTATACTGTATTATATCCTATCCACTTTCCTATCCTCTATCATATCGTATCCTCTATCCTATCCTATCCTCTACCCTATCCTATCCTCTATCCTATCCTATACTCTATCCTATCCTATCCTCTATCCTATCCTATCCTCTATCCTATCCTATCCTCTATCCTACAATATCCTCTATCCTATCCTATCCTCTATCCTAACCTATCCTCTATCCTATCCAAAACCCTATCCTATCCTCTATCCCATCCTATACTCAATCCTATCCTATACTGTATTATATCCTATCCTCTTTCCTATCCTCTATCATATCGTATCCTCTATCCTATCCTATCCTCTAACCTATAATATTATCTATCCTATCCTATTCTCTATCCTATCCTATCCTCTATTCTATCCTATCCTGTATACTATCCAAATTCTACCCTACCCTCTATCCTATCCTATCCTATCCTCTATCCTATCCAATCCTCTATCCTACAATATCCTCTATCCTATCCTATCCTCTATCCTATCCTATCCTCTATCCTACAATATCCTCTATCCTATCCTATCCTCTATCCTATCCTATCCTCTATCCTATCCTATTCTCTATCCTATCCTATCCTCTATCCTATCCTATACTGTTTTATATCCTATCCTCTTTCCTATCCTCTATCATATCGTATCCTCTATCCTATCCTATCCTCTACCCTATCCTATCCTCTATCCTATCCTATACTCTATCCTATCCTATCCTCTATCCTATCCTATCCTCTATCCTATCCTATCCTCTATCCTATCCTATCCTCTATCCTATCCTATCCTCTATCCTATCCTATCCTCTATCCTATCCTATCCTCTATCCTATCCTATCCTCTATCCTATCCTATCCTCTATCCTATCCTATAATCTATCCTATCCTATCCTCTATCCTATCCTATCCTCAATCCTATCCTCTAT
>NW_027489463.1:0-12500 GCF_050948215.1 Halictus rubicundus
TATTGGAGCTGGAATTACCGCGGCTGCTGGCACCAGACTTGCCCTCCAATGGATCCTCGTTAAAGGATTTAAAGTGTACTCATTCCGATTACGGGGCCTCGGATGAGTCCCGTATCGTTATTTTTCGTCACTACCTCCCCGTGCCGGGAGTGGGTAATTTGCGCGCCTGCTGCCTTCCTTGGATGTGGTAGCCGTTTCTCAGGCTCCCTCTCCGGAATCGAACCCTGATTCCCCGTTACCCGTTACAACCATGGTAGGCGCAGAATCTACCATCGACAGTTGATAAGGCAGACATTTGAAAGATGCGTCGCCGGTGCTAGTAGACCATGCGATCAGCACAAAGTTATTCAGAGTCACCAAAGCAAACGATGAACGAACGTAGACGCCCGACACCGATTGGTTTTGATCTAATAAAGCGTTCCTACCATCTCTGGTCGGAACTCTGTTTTGCATGTATTAGCTCTAGAATTACCACAGTTATCCAAGTAAATGTGGGTACGATCTAAGAAACCATAACTGATTTAATGAGCCATTCGCGGTTTCACCTTAATGCGGCATGTACTGAGACATGCATGGCTTAATCTTTGAGACAAGCATATGACTACTGGCAGGATCAACCAGGGAGCTTCGACAATTTTTCGAATGTCTTCGCCGCCAGCTCTCTTCGAGACAGGTCGACGACACTTTTTCTTCCAATCATATATATATTTTATACTCGTGCAAATTCTCAGAGAACCTTTTGCACGAGATACATATATCTTCTCTTCTCTATAAATATTCAACCTCGAACAAATTCCTTTTCAAATATACCTCCTCCTCCTCTGCGTTCTCGGTTTCTCAATTTTATACGTATATCTTGAACAAGACTTTCTTATAAATATCTTATCTTGTTCAGATATTTTACTTGTTTCAACTTTCTTATAAATATCTTATTGAAACAAGTTTCATACATTCGTTTCATATAATAACATGGTTTGCCTAATCGTGGAGGCGCGTATAGTTCCAAACATGGATCGCGGAAGCACGTAACCACTGCGCTGGACAAAATCGACACAAGTGCCGAGGAAGCGCGGACAGGACGCATGCTGGACTGCGAGAAACCGTGTTCTTCTGCTCGCGCTGGGCATAAACGAAATAGGACACCTCTATTATTTAACGAATTTTTCTCTTTATTCTGTCTTTAAAAGACAGAATTTTTTTTCTCTTTAACTCTATTTTCTCTTTTTCATACCTTAGTCGCTCGGACATAAGAGTTGATGCTCAGTTAGTACGAGTAAACACAAAAGTGAATACAAGTCACCAACCTCCACTAAGGGAAGGCTCGCCACATAAGGGCCATTCGGTCTAGGACACCGACCCGTGGCAATGCTGTGTAGAGAATAATTCGATACGAAGCACGGTACGAAACAGTCAAGACCGAAGTCTCGAGGCGCCCATGACTGCTTCTCGACCGAGATCGTAGAATAGCCACAGACGCGCGCTGCACCGACCGACTCGACCGAACCGTCGACTCTCTTATAGATACCGAACGGCCGGCCGGGACGCCGGCGCCGCGCGGTCAATAGCACGCGCGCTTATGGCCGCAAACCGCCGCGGCAACAGACCTCCCGGCGGGGCTGTTGGAACTTAGAGCGAAAAAAGTATAAAAATTTTTTTCACAAAATATAATAAATTTTAACATTTCTATATTATTTTACACAAAATAACCAACTTTTCATAATTCACCGAACTTTGAAAATTTTTCTAAGTCCCACAAATAAGAGGAAAATTTTTAAGTATCGGTCCTAGACGATTTTCGACGTGATATCACTGTAATATAGACGATTTCTAGCAATATATATCATAACACCAAACTCGCTACAATTATTATTTATCGAGTTATTAGCAAATAATGGACGGATGTGCTACTCCGTCGACAAAACTCTGGAAATTTTTCTAAGTCCCACCGCTAAGAGGAAACTTTTTCCGTATCGGTCCTAGACGATTTTCGACGTGATATCACTGTAATATAGACGGTTTCTAACAATATATATCATAACACCAAACTCGCTACAATTATTATTTATCGAGTTATTAGCAAATAATGGACGGATGTGCTACTCCGTCGGACGTTCGACGAAAATTTTTCTAAGTCCCACCGCCAAGAGGAAACTTTTTCCCTATCGGTCCTAGACGATTTTCGACGTGATATCACTGTAATATAGACGGTTTCTAACAATATATATCATAACACCAAACTCGCTACAATTATTATTCATCGAGTTATTAGCAAATAATGGACGGATGTGCTACTCCGTCGACAAAACTCTGGAAATTTTTCTAAGTCCCACCGCTAAGAGGAAACTTTTTCCGTATCGGTCCTAGACGATTTTCGACGTGATATCACTGTAATATAGACGGTTTCTAACAATATATATCATAACACCAAACTCGCTACAATTATTATTTATCGAGTTATTAGCAAATAATGGACGGATGTGCTACTCCGTCGGACGTTCGACGAAAATTTTTCTAAGTCCCACCGCCAAGAGGAAACTTTTTCCCTATCGGTCCTAGACGATTTTCGACGTGATATCACTGTAATATAGACGGTTTCTAACAATATATATCATAACACCAAACTCGCTACAATTATTATTCTTCGAGTTATTAGCAAATAATGGACGGATGTGCTACTCCGTCGGACGTTCGACGAAAATTTTTCTAAGTCCCACCGCCAAGAGGAAACTTTTTCCCTATCGGTCCTAGACGATTTTCGACGTGATATCACTGTAATATAGACGGTTTCTAACAATATATATCATAACACCAAACTCGCTACAATTATTATTCATCGAGTTATTAGCAAATAATGGACGGATGTGCTACTCCGTCGACAAAACTCTGGAAATTTTTCTAAGTCCCACCGCTAAGAGGAAACTTTTTCCGTATCGGTCCTAGACGATTTTCGACGTGATATCACTGTAATATAGACGGTTTCTAACAATATATATCATAACACCAAACTCGCTACAATTATTATTTATCGAGTTATTAGCAAATAATGGACGGATGTGCTACTCCGTCGGACGTTCGACGAAAATTTTTCTAAGTCCCACCGCCAAGAGGAAACTTTTTCCCTATCGGTCCTAGACGATTTTCGACGTGATATCACTGTAATATAGACGGTTTCTAACAATATATATCATAACACCAAACTCGCTACAATTATTATTTATCGAGTTATTAGCAAATAATGGACGGATGTGCTACTCCGTCGACAAAACTCTGGAAATTTTTCTAAGTCCCACCGCCAAGAGGAAACTTTTTCCGTATCGGTCCTAGACGATTTTCGACGTGATATCACTGTAATATAGACGGTTTCTAACAATATATATCATAACACCAAACTCGCTACAATTATTATTTATCGAGTTATTAGCAAATAATGGACGGATGTGCTACTCCGTCGGACGTTCGACGAAAATTTTTCTAAGTCCCACCGCCAAGAGGAAACTTTTTCCGTATCGGTCCTAGACGATTTTCGACGTGATATCACTGTAATATAGACGGTTTCTAACAATATATATCATAACACCAAACTCGCTACAATTATTATTTATCGAGTTATTAGCAAATAATGGACGGATGTGCTACTCCGTCGGACGTTCGACGAAAATTTTTCTAAGTCCCACCGCCAAGAGGAAACTTTTTCCCTATCGGTCCTAGACGATTTTCGACGTGATATCACTGTAATATAGACGGTTTCTAACAATATATATCATAACACCAAACTCGCTACAATTATTATTTATCGAGTTATTAGCAAATAATGGACGGATGTGCTACTCCGTCGACAAAACTCTGGAAATTTTTCTAAGTCCCACCGCTAAGAGGAAACTTTTTCCGTATCGGTCCTAGACGATTTTCGACGTGATATCACTGTAATATAGACGGTTTCTAACAATATATATCATAACACCAAACTCGCTACAATTATTATTTATCGAGTTATTAGCAAATAATGGACGGATGTGCTACTCCGTCGGACGTTCGACGAAAATTTTTCTAAGTCCCACCGCTAAGAGGAAACTTTTTCCGTATCGGTCCTAGACGATTTTCGACGTGATATCACTGTAATATAGACGGTTTCTAACAATATATATCATAACACCAAACTCGCTACAATTATTATTTATCGAGTTATTAGCAAATAATGGACGGATGTGCTACTCCGTCGGACGTTCGACGAAAATTTTTCTAAGTCCCACCGCCAAGAGGAAACTTTTTCCCTATCGGTCCTAGACGATTTTCGACGTGATATCACTGTAATATAGACGGTTTCTAACAATATATATCATAACACCAAACTCGCTACAATTATTATTTATCGAGTTATTAGCAAATAATGGACGGATGTGCTACTCCGTCGACAAAACTCTGGAAATTTTTCTAAGTCCCACCGCCAAGAGGAAACTTTTTCCGTATCGGTCCTAGACGATTTTCGACGTGATATCACTGTAATATAGACGGTTTCTAACAATATATATCATAACACCAAACTCGCTACAATTATTATTTATCGAGTTATTAGCAAATAATGGACGGATGTGCTACTCCGTCGGACGTTCGACGAAAATTTTTCTAAGTCCCACCGCTAAGAGGAAACTTTTTCCGTATCGGTCCTAGACGATTTTCGACGTGATATCACTGTAATATAGACGGTTTCTAACAATATGTATCATAACACCAAACTCGCTACAATTATTATTTATCGAGTTATTAGCAAATAATGGACGGATGTGCTACTCCGTCGACAAAACTCTGGAAATTTTTCTAAGTCCCACCGCTAAGAGGAAACTTTTTCCGTATCGGTCCTAGACGATTTTCGACGTGATATCACTGTAATATAGACGGTTTCTAACAATATATATCATAACACCAAACTCGCTACAATTATTATTTATCGAGTTATTAGCAAATAATGGACGGATGTGCTACTCCGTCGGACGTTCGACGAAAATTTTTCTAAGTCCCACCGCCAAGAGGAAACTTTTTCCCTATCGGTCCTAGACGATTTTCGACGTGATATCACTGTAATATAGACGGTTTCTAACAATATATATCATAACACCAAACTCGCTACAATTATTATTTATCGAGTTATTAGCAAATAATGGACGGATGTGCTACTCCGTCGACAAAACTCTGGAAATTTTTCTAAGTCCCACCGCCAAGAGGAAACTTTTTCCCTATCGGTCCTAGACGATTTTCGACGTGATATCACTGTAATATAGACGGTTTCTAACAATATATATCATAACACCAAACTCGCTACAATTATTATTTATCGAGTTATTAGCAAATAATGGACGGATGTGCTACTCCGTCGACAAACTCTGGAAATTTTTCTAAGTCCCACCGCTAAGAGGAAACTTTTTCCGTATCGGTCCTAGACGATTTTCGACGTGATATCACTGTAATATAGACGGTTTCTAACAATATATATCATAACACCAAACTCGCTACAATTATTATTTATCGAGTTATTAGCAAATAATGGACGGATGTGCTACTCCGTCGGACGTTCGACGAAAATTTTTCTAAGTCCCACCGCCAAGAGGAAACTTTTTCCCTATCGGTCCTAGACGATTTTCGACGTGATATCACTGTAATATAGACGGTTTCTAACAATATATATCATAACACCAAACTCGCTACAATTATTATTCATCGAGTTATTAGCAAATAATGGACGGATGTGCTACTCCGTCGACAAAACTCTGGAAATTTTTCTAAGTCCCACCGCTAAGAGGAAACTTTTTCCGTATCGGTCCTAGACGATTTTCGACGTGATATCACTGTAATATAGACGGTTTCTAACAATATATATCATAACACCAAACTCGCTACAATTATTATTTATCGAGTTATTAGCAAATAATGGACGGATGTGCTACTCCGTCGGACGTTCGACGAAAATTTTTCTAAGTCCCACCGCCAAGAGGAAACTTTTTCCCTATCGGTCCTAGACGATTTTCGACGTGATATCACTGTAATATAGACGGTTTCTAACAATATATATCATAACACCAAACTCGCTACAATTATTATTCTTCGAGTTATTAGCAAATAATGGACGGATGTGCTACTCCGTCGGACGTTCGACGAAAATTTTTCTAAGTCCCACCGCCAAGAGGAAACTTTTTCCCTATCGGTCCTAGACGATTTTCGACGTGATATCACTGTAATATAGACGGTTTCTAACAATATATATCATAACACCAAACTCGCTACAATTATTATTCATCGAGTTATTAGCAAATAATGGACGGATGTGCTACTCCGTCGACAAAACTCTGGAAATTTTTCTAAGTCCCACCGCTAAGAGGAAACTTTTTCCGTATCGGTCCTAGACGATTTTCGACGTGATATCACTGTAATATAGACGGTTTCTAACAATATATATCATAACACCAAACTCGCTACAATTATTATTTATCGAGTTATTAGCAAATAATGGACGGATGTGCTACTCCGTCGGACGTTCGACGAAAATTTTTCTAAGTCCCACCGCCAAGAGGAAACTTTTTCCCTATCGGTCCTAGACGATTTTCGACGTGATATCACTGTAATATAGACGGTTTCTAACAATATATATCATAACACCAAACTCGCTACAATTATTATTTATCGAGTTATTAGCAAATAATGGACGGATGTGCTACTCCGTCGACAAAACTCTGGAAATTTTTCTAAGTCCCACCGCCAAGAGGAAACTTTTTCCCTATCGGTCCTAGACGATTTTCGACGTGATATCACTGTAATATAGACGGTTTCTAACAATATATATCATAACACCAAACTCGCTACAATTATTATTTATCGAGTTATTAGCAAATAATGGACGGATGTGCTACTCCGTCGACAAAACTCTGGAAATTTTTCTAAGTCCCACCGCTAAGAGGAAACTTTTTCCGTATCGGTCCTAGACGATTTTCGACGTGATATCACTGTAATATAGACGGTTTCTAACAATATATATCATAACACCAAACTCGCTACAATTATTATTTATCGAGTTATTAGCAAATAATGGACGGATGTGCTACTCCGTCGGACGTTCGACGAAAATTTTTCTAAGTCCCACCGCCAAGAGGAAACTTTTTCCGTATCGGTCCTAGACGATTTTCGACGTGATATCACTGTAATATAGACGGTTTCTAACAATATATATCATAACACCAAACTCGCTACAATTATTATTTATCGAGTTATTAGCAAATAATGGACGGATGTGCTACTCCGTCGGACGTTCGACGAAAATTTTTCTAAGTCCCACCGCCAAGAGGAAACTTTTTCCCTATCGGTCCTAGACGATTTTCGACGTGATATCACTGTAATATAGACGGTTTCTAACAATATATATCATAACACCAAACTCGCTACAATTATTATTTATCGAGTTATTAGCAAATAATGGACGGATGTGCTACTCCGTCGACAAAACTCTGGAAATTTTTCTAAGTCCCACCGCCAAGAGGAAACTTTTTCCCTATCGGTCCTAGACGATTTTCGACGTGATATCACTGTAATATAGACGGTTTCTAACAATATATATCATAACACCAAACTCGCTACAATTATTATTTATCGAGTTATTAGCAAATAATGGACGGATGTGCTACTCCGTCGGACGTTCGACGAAAATTTTTCTAAGTCCCACCGCCAAGAGGAAACTTTTTCCCTATCGGTCCTAGACGATTTTCGACGTGATATCACTGTAATATAGACGGTTTCTAACAATATATATCATAACACCAAACTCGCTACAATTATTATTTATCGAGTTATTAGCAAATAATGGACGGATGTGCTACTCCGTCGGACGTTCGACGAAAATTTTTCTAAGTCCCACCGCCAAGAGGAAACTTTTTCCGTATCGGTCCTAGACGATTTTCGACGTGATATCACTGTAATATAGACGGTTTCTAACAATATATATCATAACACCAAACTCGCTACAATTATTATTTATCGAGTTATTAGCAAATAATGGACGGATGTGCTACTCCGTCGGACGTTCGACGAAAATTTTTCTAAGTCCCACCGCCAAGAGGAAACTTTTTCCCTATCGGTCCTAGACGATTTTCGACGTGATATCACTGTAATATAGACGGTTTCTAACAATATGTATCATAACACCAAACTCGCTACAATTATTATTTATCGAGTTATTAGCAAATAATGGACGGATGTGCTACTCCGTCGACAAAACTCTGGAAATTTTTCTAAGTCCCACCGCTAAGAGGAAACTTTTTCCGTATCGGTCCTAGACGATTTTCGACGTGATATCACTGTAATATAGACGGTTTCTAACAATATATATCATAACACCAAACTCGCTACAATTATTATTTATCGAGTTATTAGCAAATAATGGACGGATGTGCTACTCCGTCGGACGTTCGACGAAAATTTTTCTAAGTCCCACCGCCAAGAGGAAACTTTTTCCGTATCGGTCCTAGACGATTTTCGACGTGATATCACTGTAATATAGACGGTTTCTAACAATATATATCATAACACCAAACTCGCTACAATTATTATTTATCGAGTTATTAGCAAATAATGGACGGATGTGCTACTCCGTCGGACGTTCGACGAAAATTTTTCTAAGTCCCACCGCCAAGAGGAAACTTTTTCCCTATCGGTCCTAGACGATTTTCGACGTGATATCACTGTAATATAGACGGTTTCTAACAATATATATCATAACACCAAACTCGCTACAATTATTATTTATCGAGTTATTAGCAAATAATGGACGGATGTGCTACTCCGTCGACAAAACTCTGGAAATTTTTCTAAGTCCCACCGCCAAGAGGAAACTTTTTCCCTATCGGTCCTAGACGATTTTCGACGTGATATCACTGTAATATAGACGGTTTCTAACAATATATATCATAACACCAAACTCGCTACAATTATTATTTATCGAGTTATTAGCAAATAATGGACGGATGTGCTACTCCGTCGGACGTTCGACGAAAATTTTTCTAAGTCCCACCGCCAAGAGGAAACTTTTTCCCTATCGGTCCTAGACGATTTTCGACGTGATATCACTGTAATATAGACGGTTTCTAACAATATATATCATAACACCAAACTCGCTACAATTATTATTTATCGAGTTATTAGCAAATAATGGACGGATGTGCTACTCCGTCGGACGTTCGACGAAAATTTTTCTAAGTCCCACCGCCAAGAGGAAACTTTTTCCGTATCGGTCCTAGACGATTTTCGACGTGATATCACTGTAATATAGACGGTTTCTAACAATATATATCATAACACCAAACTCGCTACAATTATTATTTATCGAGTTATTAGCAAATAATGGACGGATGTGCTACTCCGTCGGACGTTCGACGAAAATTTTTCTAAGTCCCACCGCTAAGAGGAAACTTTTTCCGTATCGGTCCTAGACGATTTTCGACGTGATATCACTGTAATATAGACGGTTTCTAACAATATGTATCATAACACCAAACTCGCTACAATTATTATTTATCGAGTTATTAGCAAATAATGGACGGATGTGCTACTCCGTCGACAAAACTCTGGAAATTTTTCTAAGTCCCACCGCCAAGAGGAAACTTTTTCCCTATCGGTCCTAGACGATTTTCGACGTGATATCACTGTAATATAGACGGTTTCTAACAATATATATCATAACACCAAACTCGCTACAATTATTATTTATCGAGTTATTAGCAAATAATGGACGGATGTGCTACTCCGTCGACAAAACTCTGGAAATTTTTCTAAGTCCCACCGCTAAGAGGAAACTTTTTCCGTATCGGTCCTAGACGATTTTCGACGTGATATCACTGTAATATAGACGGTTTCTAACAATATATATCATAACACCAAACTCGCTACAATTATTATTTATCGAGTTATTAGCAAATAATGGACGGATGTGCTACTCCGTCGGACGTTCGACGAAAATTTTTCTAAGTCCCACCGCCAAGAGGAAACTTTTTCCCTATCGGTCCTAGACGATTTTCGACGTGATATCACTGTAATATAGACGGTTTCTAACAATATATATCATAACACCAAACTCGCTACAATTATTATTCATCGAGTTATTAGCAAATAATGGACGGATGTGCTACTCCGTCGACAAAACTCTGGAAATTTTTCTAAGTCCCACCGCTAAGAGGAAACTTTTTCCGTATCGGTCCTAGACGATTTTCGACGTGATATCACTGTAATATAGACGGTTTCTAACAATATATATCATAACACCAAACTCGCTACAATTATTATTTATCGAGTTATTAGCAAATAATGGACGGATGTGCTACTCCGTCGGACGTTCGACGAAAATTTTTCTAAGTCCCACCGCCAAGAGGAAACTTTTTCCGTATCGGTCCTAGACGATTTTCGACGTGATATCACTGTAATATAGACGGTTTCTAACAATATATATCATAACACCAAACTCGCTACAATTATTATTTATCGAGTTATTAGCAAATAATGGACGGATGTGCTACTCCGTCGGACGTTCGACGAAAATTTTTCTAAGTCCCACCGCCAAGAGGAAACTTTTTCCCTATCGGTCCTAGACGATTTTCGACGTGATATCACTGTAATATAGACGGTTTCTAACAATATATATCATAACACCAAACTCGCTACAATTATTATTTATCGAGTTATTAGCAAATAATGGACGGATGTGCTACTCCGTCGACAAAACTCTGGAAATTTTTCTAAGTCCCACCGCTAAGAGGAAACTTTTTCCGTATCGGTCCTAGACGATTTTCGACGTGATATCACTGTAATATAGACGGTTTCTAACAATATATATCATAACACCAAACTCGCTACAATTATTATTTATCGAGTTATTAGCAAATAATGGACGGATGTGCTACTCCGTCGGACGTTCGACGAAAATTTTTCTAAGTCCCACCGCTAAGAGGAAACTTTTTCCGTATCGGTCCTAGACGATTTTCGACGTGATATCACTGTAATATAGACGGTTTCTAACAATATATATCATAACACCAAACTCGCTACAATTATTATTTATCGAGTTATTAGCAAATAATGGACGGATGTGCTACTCCGTCGGACGTTCGACGAAAATTTTTCTAAGTCCCACCGCCAAGAGGAAACTTTTTCCGTATCGGTCCTAGACGATTTTCGACGTGATATCACTGTAATATAGACGGTTTCTAACAATATATATCATAACACCAAACTCGCTACAATTATTATTTATCGAGTTATTAGCAAATAATGGACGGATGTGCTACTCCGTCGGACGTTCGACGAAAATTTTTCTAAGTCCCACCGCTAAGAGGAAACTTTTTCCGTATCGGTCCTAGACGATTTTCGACGTGATATCACTGTAATATAGACGGTTTCTAACAATATGTATCATAACACCAAACTCGCTACAATTATTATTTATCGAGTTATTAGCAAATAATGGACGGATGTGCTACTCCGTCGACAAAACTCTGGAAATTTTTCTAAGTCCCACCGCTAAGAGGAAACTTTTTCCGTATCGGTCCTAGACGATTTTCGACGTGATATCACTGTAATATAGACGGTTTCTAACAATATATATCATAACACCAAACTCGCTACAATTATTATTTATCGAGTTATTAGCAAATAATGGACGGATGTGCTACTCCGTCGGACGTTCGACGAAAATTTTTCTAAGTCCCACCGCCAAGAGGAAACTTTTTCCCTATCGGTCCTAGACGATTTTCGACGTGATATCACTGTAATATAGACGGTTTCTAACAATATATATCATAACACCAAACTCGCTACAATTATTATTTATCGAGTTATTAGCAAATAATGGACGGATGTGCTACTCCGTCGGACGTTCGACGAAAATTTTTCTAAGTCCCACCGCCAAGAGGAAACTTTTTCCCTATCGGTCCTAGACGATTTTCGACGTGATATCACTGTAATATAGACGGTTTCTAACAATATATATCATAACACCAAACTCGCTACAATTATTATTTATCGAGTTATTAGCAAATAATGGACGGATGTGCTACTCCGTCGACAAAACTCTGGAAATTTTTCTAAGTCCCACCGCCAAGAGGAAACTTTTTCCGTATCGGTCCTAGACGATTTTCGACGTGATATCACTGTAATATAGACGGTTTCTAACAATATATATCATAACACCAAACTCGCTACAATTATTATTTATCGAGTTATTAGCAAATAATGGACGGATGTGCTACTCCGTCGGACGTTCGACGAAAATTTTTCTAAGTCCCACCGCCAAGAGGAAACTTTTTCCCTATCGGTCCTAGACGATTTTCGACGTGATATCACTGTAATATAGACGGTTTCTAACAATATATATCATAACACCAAACTCGCTACAATTATTATTTATCGAGTTATTAGCAAATAATGGACTTGAGTAGGGTGACACCCGGCCGTACTACATTCTGTTCTACAAA
>NW_027489463.1:27500-37500 GCF_050948215.1 Halictus rubicundus
TCTAAGTCCCACCGCTAAGAGGAAACTTTTTCCGTATCGGTCCTAGACGATTTTCGACGTGATATCACTGTAATATAGACGGTTTCTAACAATATATATCATAACACCAAACTCGCTACAATTATTATTCATCGAGTTATTAGCAAATAATGGACGGATGTGCTACTCCGTCGACAAAACTCTGGAAATTTTTCTAAGTCCCACCGCTAAGAGGAAACTTTTTCCGTATCGGTCCTAGACGATTTTCGACGTGATATCACTGTAATATAGACGGTTTCTAACAATATATATCATAACACCAAACTCGCTACAATTATTATTTATCGAGTTATTAGCAAATAATGGACGGATGTGCTACTCCGTCGGACGTTCGACGAAAATTTTTCTAAGTCCCACCGCCAAGAGGAAACTTTTTCCCTATCGGTCCTAGACGATTTTCGACGTGATATCACTGTAATATAGACGGTTTCTAACAATATATATCATAACACCAAACTCGCTACAATTATTATTTATCGAGTTATTAGCAAATAATGGACGGATGTGCTACTCCGTCGGACGTTCGACGAAAATTTTTCTAAGTCCCACCGCCAAGAGGAAACTTTTTCCGTATCGGTCCTAGACGATTTTCGACGTGATATCACTGTAATATAGACGGTTTCTAACAATATATATCATAACACCAAACTCGCTACAATTATTATTTATCGAGTTATTAGCAAATAATGGACGGATGTGCTACTCCGTCGGACGTTCGACGAAAATTTTTCTAAGTCCCACCGCCAAGAGGAAACTTTTTCCCTATCGGTCCTAGACGATTTTCGACGTGATATCACTGTAATATAGACGGTTTCTAACAATATATATCATAACACCAAACTCGCTACAATTATTATTTATCGAGTTATTAGCAAATAATGGACGGATGTGCTACTCCGTCGACAAAACTCTGGAAATTTTTCTAAGTCCCACCGCTAAGAGGAAACTTTTTCCGTATCGGTCCTAGACGATTTTCGACGTGATATCACTGTAATATAGACGGTTTCTAACAATATATATCATAACACCAAACTCGCTACAATTATTATTTATCGAGTTATTAGCAAATAATGGACGGATGTGCTACTCCGTCGGACGTTCGACGAAAATTTTTCTAAGTCCCACCGCTAAGAGGAAACTTTTTCCGTATCGGTCCTAGACGATTTTCGACGTGATATCACTGTAATATAGACGGTTTCTAACAATATATATCATAACACCAAACTCGCTACAATTATTATTTATCGAGTTATTAGCAAATAATGGACGGATGTGCTACTCCGTCGGACGTTCGACGAAAATTTTTCTAAGTCCCACCGCCAAGAGGAAACTTTTTCCCTATCGGTCCTAGACGATTTTCGACGTGATATCACTGTAATATAGACGGTTTCTAACAATATATATCATAACACCAAACTCGCTACAATTATTATTTATCGAGTTATTAGCAAATAATGGACGGATGTGCTACTCCGTCGACAAAACTCTGGAAATTTTTCTAAGTCCCACCGCCAAGAGGAAACTTTTTCCGTATCGGTCCTAGACGATTTTCGACGTGATATCACTGTAATATAGACGGTTTCTAACAATATATATCATAACACCAAACTCGCTACAATTATTATTTATCGAGTTATTAGCAAATAATGGACGGATGTGCTACTCCGTCGGACGTTCGACGAAAATTTTTCTAAGTCCCACCGCTAAGAGGAAACTTTTTCCGTATCGGTCCTAGACGATTTTCGACGTGATATCACTGTAATATAGACGGTTTCTAACAATATGTATCATAACACCAAACTCGCTACAATTATTATTTATCGAGTTATTAGCAAATAATGGACGGATGTGCTACTCCGTCGACAAAACTCTGGAAATTTTTCTAAGTCCCACCGCTAAGAGGAAACTTTTTCCGTATCGGTCCTAGACGATTTTCGACGTGATATCACTGTAATATAGACGGTTTCTAACAATATATATCATAACACCAAACTCGCTACAATTATTATTTATCGAGTTATTAGCAAATAATGGACGGATGTGCTACTCCGTCGGACGTTCGACGAAAATTTTTCTAAGTCCCACCGCCAAGAGGAAACTTTTTCCCTATCGGTCCTAGACGATTTTCGACGTGATATCACTGTAATATAGACGGTTTCTAACAATATATATCATAACACCAAACTCGCTACAATTATTATTTATCGAGTTATTAGCAAATAATGGACGGATGTGCTACTCCGTCGACAAAACTCTGGAAATTTTTCTAAGTCCCACCGCCAAGAGGAAACTTTTTCCCTATCGGTCCTAGACGATTTTCGACGTGATATCACTGTAATATAGACGGTTTCTAACAATATATATCATAACACCAAACTCGCTACAATTATTATTTATCGAGTTATTAGCAAATAATGGACGGATGTGCTACTCCGTCGACAAAACTCTGGAAATTTTTCTAAGTCCCACCGCTAAGAGGAAACTTTTTCCGTATCGGTCCTAGACGATTTTCGACGTGATATCACTGTAATATAGACGGTTTCTAACAATATATATCATAACACCAAACTCGCTACAATTATTATTTATCGAGTTATTAGCAAATAATGGACGGATGTGCTACTCCGTCGGACGTTCGACGAAAATTTTTCTAAGTCCCACCGCCAAGAGGAAACTTTTTCCCTATCGGTCCTAGACGATTTTCGACGTGATATCACTGTAATATAGACGGTTTCTAACAATATATATCATAACACCAAACTCGCTACAATTATTATTCATCGAGTTATTAGCAAATAATGGACGGATGTGCTACTCCGTCGACAAAACTCTGGAAATTTTTCTAAGTCCCACCGCTAAGAGGAAACTTTTTCCGTATCGGTCCTAGACGATTTTCGACGTGATATCACTGTAATATAGACGGTTTCTAACAATATATATCATAACACCAAACTCGCTACAATTATTATTTATCGAGTTATTAGCAAATAATGGACGGATGTGCTACTCCGTCGGACGTTCGACGAAAATTTTTCTAAGTCCCACCGCCAAGAGGAAACTTTTTCCCTATCGGTCCTAGACGATTTTCGACGTGATATCACTGTAATATAGACGGTTTCTAACAATATATATCATAACACCAAACTCGCTACAATTATTATTCTTCGAGTTATTAGCAAATAATGGACGGATGTGCTACTCCGTCGGACGTTCGACGAAAATTTTTCTAAGTCCCACCGCCAAGAGGAAACTTTTTCCCTATCGGTCCTAGACGATTTTCGACGTGATATCACTGTAATATAGACGGTTTCTAACAATATATATCATAACACCAAACTCGCTACAATTATTATTCATCGAGTTATTAGCAAATAATGGACGGATGTGCTACTCCGTCGACAAAACTCTGGAAATTTTTCTAAGTCCCACCGCTAAGAGGAAACTTTTTCCGTATCGGTCCTAGACGATTTTCGACGTGATATCACTGTAATATAGACGGTTTCTAACAATATATATCATAACACCAAACTCGCTACAATTATTATTTATCGAGTTATTAGCAAATAATGGACGGATGTGCTACTCCGTCGGACGTTCGACGAAAATTTTTCTAAGTCCCACCGCCAAGAGGAAACTTTTTCCCTATCGGTCCTAGACGATTTTCGACGTGATATCACTGTAATATAGACGGTTTCTAACAATATATATCATAACACCAAACTCGCTACAATTATTATTTATCGAGTTATTAGCAAATAATGGACGGATGTGCTACTCCGTCGACAAAACTCTGGAAATTTTTCTAAGTCCCACCGCCAAGAGGAAACTTTTTCCCTATCGGTCCTAGACGATTTTCGACGTGATATCACTGTAATATAGACGGTTTCTAACAATATATATCATAACACCAAACTCGCTACAATTATTATTTATCGAGTTATTAGCAAATAATGGACGGATGTGCTACTCCGTCGACAAAACTCTGGAAATTTTTCTAAGTCCCACCGCTAAGAGGAAACTTTTTCCGTATCGGTCCTAGACGATTTTCGACGTGATATCACTGTAATATAGACGGTTTCTAACAATATATATCATAACACCAAACTCGCTACAATTATTATTTATCGAGTTATTAGCAAATAATGGACGGATGTGCTACTCCGTCGGACGTTCGACGAAAATTTTTCTAAGTCCCACCGCCAAGAGGAAACTTTTTCCGTATCGGTCCTAGACGATTTTCGACGTGATATCACTGTAATATAGACGGTTTCTAACAATATATATCATAACACCAAACTCGCTACAATTATTATTTATCGAGTTATTAGCAAATAATGGACGGATGTGCTACTCCGTCGGACGTTCGACGAAAATTTTTCTAAGTCCCACCGCCAAGAGGAAACTTTTTCCCTATCGGTCCTAGACGATTTTCGACGTGATATCACTGTAATATAGACGGTTTCTAACAATATATATCATAACACCAAACTCGCTACAATTATTATTTATCGAGTTATTAGCAAATAATGGACGGATGTGCTACTCCGTCGACAAAACTCTGGAAATTTTTCTAAGTCCCACCGCCAAGAGGAAACTTTTTCCCTATCGGTCCTAGACGATTTTCGACGTGATATCACTGTAATATAGACGGTTTCTAACAATATATATCATAACACCAAACTCGCTACAATTATTATTTATCGAGTTATTAGCAAATAATGGACGGATGTGCTACTCCGTCGGACGTTCGACGAAAATTTTTCTAAGTCCCACCGCCAAGAGGAAACTTTTTCCCTATCGGTCCTAGACGATTTTCGACGTGATATCACTGTAATATAGACGGTTTCTAACAATATATATCATAACACCAAACTCGCTACAATTATTATTTATCGAGTTATTAGCAAATAATGGACGGATGTGCTACTCCGTCGGACGTTCGACGAAAATTTTTCTAAGTCCCACCGCCAAGAGGAAACTTTTTCCGTATCGGTCCTAGACGATTTTCGACGTGATATCACTGTAATATAGACGGTTTCTAACAATATATATCATAACACCAAACTCGCTACAATTATTATTTATCGAGTTATTAGCAAATAATGGACGGATGTGCTACTCCGTCGGACGTTCGACGAAAATTTTTCTAAGTCCCACCGCCAAGAGGAAACTTTTTCCCTATCGGTCCTAGACGATTTTCGACGTGATATCACTGTAATATAGACGGTTTCTAACAATATGTATCATAACACCAAACTCGCTACAATTATTATTTATCGAGTTATTAGCAAATAATGGACGGATGTGCTACTCCGTCGACAAAACTCTGGAAATTTTTCTAAGTCCCACCGCTAAGAGGAAACTTTTTCCGTATCGGTCCTAGACGATTTTCGACGTGATATCACTGTAATATAGACGGTTTCTAACAATATATATCATAACACCAAACTCGCTACAATTATTATTTATCGAGTTATTAGCAAATAATGGACGGATGTGCTACTCCGTCGGACGTTCGACGAAAATTTTTCTAAGTCCCACCGCCAAGAGGAAACTTTTTCCGTATCGGTCCTAGACGATTTTCGACGTGATATCACTGTAATATAGACGGTTTCTAACAATATATATCATAACACCAAACTCGCTACAATTATTATTTATCGAGTTATTAGCAAATAATGGACGGATGTGCTACTCCGTCGGACGTTCGACGAAAATTTTTCTAAGTCCCACCGCCAAGAGGAAACTTTTTCCCTATCGGTCCTAGACGATTTTCGACGTGATATCACTGTAATATAGACGGTTTCTAACAATATATATCATAACACCAAACTCGCTACAATTATTATTTATCGAGTTATTAGCAAATAATGGACGGATGTGCTACTCCGTCGACAAAACTCTGGAAATTTTTCTAAGTCCCACCGCCAAGAGGAAACTTTTTCCCTATCGGTCCTAGACGATTTTCGACGTGATATCACTGTAATATAGACGGTTTCTAACAATATATATCATAACACCAAACTCGCTACAATTATTATTTATCGAGTTATTAGCAAATAATGGACGGATGTGCTACTCCGTCGGACGTTCGACGAAAATTTTTCTAAGTCCCACCGCCAAGAGGAAACTTTTTCCCTATCGGTCCTAGACGATTTTCGACGTGATATCACTGTAATATAGACGGTTTCTAACAATATATATCATAACACCAAACTCGCTACAATTATTATTTATCGAGTTATTAGCAAATAATGGACGGATGTGCTACTCCGTCGGACGTTCGACGAAAATTTTTCTAAGTCCCACCGCCAAGAGGAAACTTTTTCCGTATCGGTCCTAGACGATTTTCGACGTGATATCACTGTAATATAGACGGTTTCTAACAATATATATCATAACACCAAACTCGCTACAATTATTATTTATCGAGTTATTAGCAAATAATGGACGGATGTGCTACTCCGTCGGACGTTCGACGAAAATTTTTCTAAGTCCCACCGCTAAGAGGAAACTTTTTCCGTATCGGTCCTAGACGATTTTCGACGTGATATCACTGTAATATAGACGGTTTCTAACAATATGTATCATAACACCAAACTCGCTACAATTATTATTTATCGAGTTATTAGCAAATAATGGACGGATGTGCTACTCCGTCGACAAAACTCTGGAAATTTTTCTAAGTCCCACCGCCAAGAGGAAACTTTTTCCCTATCGGTCCTAGACGATTTTCGACGTGATATCACTGTAATATAGACGGTTTCTAACAATATATATCATAACACCAAACTCGCTACAATTATTATTTATCGAGTTATTAGCAAATAATGGACGGATGTGCTACTCCGTCGACAAAACTCTGGAAATTTTTCTAAGTCCCACCGCTAAGAGGAAACTTTTTCCGTATCGGTCCTAGACGATTTTCGACGTGATATCACTGTAATATAGACGGTTTCTAACAATATATATCATAACACCAAACTCGCTACAATTATTATTTATCGAGTTATTAGCAAATAATGGACGGATGTGCTACTCCGTCGGACGTTCGACGAAAATTTTTCTAAGTCCCACCGCCAAGAGGAAACTTTTTCCCTATCGGTCCTAGACGATTTTCGACGTGATATCACTGTAATATAGACGGTTTCTAACAATATATATCATAACACCAAACTCGCTACAATTATTATTCATCGAGTTATTAGCAAATAATGGACGGATGTGCTACTCCGTCGACAAAACTCTGGAAATTTTTCTAAGTCCCACCGCTAAGAGGAAACTTTTTCCGTATCGGTCCTAGACGATTTTCGACGTGATATCACTGTAATATAGACGGTTTCTAACAATATATATCATAACACCAAACTCGCTACAATTATTATTTATCGAGTTATTAGCAAATAATGGACGGATGTGCTACTCCGTCGGACGTTCGACGAAAATTTTTCTAAGTCCCACCGCCAAGAGGAAACTTTTTCCGTATCGGTCCTAGACGATTTTCGACGTGATATCACTGTAATATAGACGGTTTCTAACAATATATATCATAACACCAAACTCGCTACAATTATTATTTATCGAGTTATTAGCAAATAATGGACGGATGTGCTACTCCGTCGGACGTTCGACGAAAATTTTTCTAAGTCCCACCGCCAAGAGGAAACTTTTTCCCTATCGGTCCTAGACGATTTTCGACGTGATATCACTGTAATATAGACGGTTTCTAACAATATATATCATAACACCAAACTCGCTACAATTATTATTTATCGAGTTATTAGCAAATAATGGACGGATGTGCTACTCCGTCGACAAAACTCTGGAAATTTTTCTAAGTCCCACCGCTAAGAGGAAACTTTTTCCGTATCGGTCCCTAGACGATTTTCGACGTGATATCACTGTAATATAGACGGTTTCTAACAATATATATCATAACACCAAACTCGCTACAATTATTATTTATCGAGTTATTAGCAAATAATGGACGGATGTGCTACTCCGTCGGACGTTCGACGAAAATTTTTCTAAGTCCCACCGCTAAGAGGAAACTTTTTCCGTATCGGTCCTAGACGATTTTCGACGTGATATCACTGTAATATAGACGGTTTCTAACAATATATATCATAACACCAAACTCGCTACAATTATTATTTATCGAGTTATTAGCAAATAATGGACGGATGTGCTACTCCGTCGGACGTTCGACGAAAATTTTTCTAAGTCCCACCGCCAAGAGGAAACTTTTTCCGTATCGGTCCTAGACGATTTTCGACGTGATATCACTGTAATATAGACGGTTTCTAACAATATATATCATAACACCAACTCGCTACAATTATTATTTATCGAGTTATTAGCAAATAATGGACGGATGTGCTACTCCGTCGGACGTTCGACGAAAATTTTTCTAAGTCCCACCGCTAAGAGGAAACTTTTTCCGTATCGGTCCTAGACGATTTTCGACGTGATATCACTGTAATATAGACGGTTTCTAACAATATGTATCATAACACCAAACTCGCTACAATTATTATTTATCGAGTTATTAGCAAATAATGGACGGATGTGCTACTCCGTCGACAAAACTCTGGAAATTTTCTAAGTCCCACCGCTAAGAGGAAACTTTTTCCGTATCGGTCCTAGACGATTTTCGACGTGATATCACTGTAATATAGACGGTTTCTAACAATATATATCATAACACCAAACTCGCTACAATTATTATTTATCGAGTTATTAGCAAATAATGGACGGATGTGCTACTCCGTCGGACGTTCGACGAAAATTTTTCTAAGTCCCACCGCCAAGAGGAAACTTTTTCCCTATCGGTCCTAGACGATTTTCGACGTGATATCACTGTAATATAGACGGTTTCTAACAATATATATCATAACACCAAACTCGCTACAATTATTATTTATCGAGTTATTAGCAAATAATGGACGGATGTGCTACTCCGTCGGACGTTCGACGAAAATTTTTCTAAGTCCCACCGCCAAGAGGAAACTTTTTCCCTATCGGTCCTAGACGATTTTCGACGTGATATCACTGTAATATAGACGGTTTCTAACAATATATATCATAACACCAAACTCGCTACAATTATTATTTATCGAGTTATTAGCAAATAATGGACGGATGTGCTACTCCGTCGACAAAACTCTGGAAATTTTTCTAAGTCCCACCGCCAAGAGGAAACTTTTTCCGTATCGGTCCTAGACGATTTTCGACGTGATATCACTGTAATATAGACGGTTTCTAACAATATATATCATAACACCAAACTCGCTACAATTATTATTTATCGAGTTATTAGCAAATAATGGACGGATGTGCTACTCCGTCGGACGTTCGACGAAAATTTTTCTAAGTCCCACCGCCAAGAGGAAACTTTTTCCCTATCGGTCCTAGACGATTTTCGACGTGATATCACTGTAATATAGACGGTTTCTAACAATATATATCATAACACCAAACTCGCTACAATTATTATTTATCGAGTTATTAGCAAATAATGGACTTGAGTAGGGTGACACCCGGCCGTACTACATTCTGTTCTACAAATTGCACGGGTAAACGGCGGTTGGAAATGATGCTCCGTATTGTTAGTTAGTGTATCCCCGAAGGTCTATGCGTACCGCAGCGTTGGATTGACGAGATTCCTTCTGTCTCTATCTTTTTTTTTCTCTACGATAGCATGTATCGCGATGACAAACGACTAGGAAGCGTGTTTACCGAGTTATTAGCGATCCGAGTGACACCCGGCCGTACTACATTCTGTTCTACAAATTGCACGGGTAAACGGCGGTTGGAAATGATGCTCCGTATTGTTAGTTAGTGTATCCCCGAAGGTCTATGCGTACCGCAGCGTTGGATTGACGAGATTCCTTCTGTCCCTATCTTTTTTTTTCTCTACGATAGCATGTATCGCGATGACAAACGACTAGGAAGCGTGTTT
>NW_027489464.1:0-41795 GCF_050948215.1 Halictus rubicundus
CTATCCTCTATCCTATCCTATCCTCTATCCTATCCTATCCTCTATCCTATCCTATCCTCTATCCTATCCTATCCTCTATCCTATCCTATCCTCTATCCTATCCTATCATCTACCCTATCCTATCCTCTATCCTATCCTATCCTCTTTCCTATCCTATCCTCTATCCTATCCAATCCTATATCGTATCCTCTATCCTATCCTATCCTCTATCCTATCCAAACCTTTATCCTATCCTATCCTCTATCCTATCCTATCCCCTATCCTATCCTATCCTCTATCCTATCCTATCCTCTATCCTATCCTATCCTCTATCCTATCCTATCCTCTATCCTATTCTATCCTCTATCCTATCCTATCCTCTATCCTATCCTATCCTCTATCCGATCATATCCTCTATCCTATCCTATCCTATCCTCTATAATATCGTATCCTTTATCCCATCCCATCCTCTATCCTATCCTATCCTCTATCCTATCCTATCCTCTATCCTATCCTATCCTCTATCCTATCCTATCCTCTATCCTATCCTATCCTATCCTCTATCCTATCCTATCCTCTACCCTATCCTATCCTCTATCCTATCCTATCCTCTATCCTATCCTATCCTCTATCCTATCCTATCCTCTATCCTATCCTATCCTCTATCCTATCCTATCCTCTATCCTATACTATCCTCTATCCTATCCTATCCTCTATCCTATCCTATCCTCTATCCTATCCTATCCTCTATTCTATCCTATCCTCTATCCTATCCTATCCTCTATCCTATCCTATCCTCTATCCTATCCTATCCTCTATCCTATCCTATCCTCTATCCTATCCTATCCTCTATCCTATCCTATCCTCTATCCTCTATCCTATCCTATCCTCTATCCTATCCTATCCTCTATCCTATCCTATCCTCTATCCTATCCTATCCTCTATCCTATCCTATCCTCTACCCTATCCTATCCTCTATCCTATCCTATCCTCTATCCTATCCTATCCTCTATCCTATCCTATCCTCTATCCTATCCTATCCTCTATCCTATCCTATCCTCTATCCTATCCTATCCTCTATCCTATCCTATCCTATCCTCTATCCTATTCTATCCTCTATCCTATCCTATCCTCTATCGCCTCCTGTCCTCTATACTATCCAATCCCCTATCCTATCCTATCCTCTATCCTATCCTATCCTCTATCCTATCCTATCCTCTATCCTATCCTATCCTCTATCCTATCCTATCCTCTATCCTATCCAAACCTTTATCCTATCCTATCCTCTATCCTATCCTATCCCCTATCCTATCCTATCCTCTATCCTATCCTATCCTCTATCCTGTCCTATCCTATCCTCTATCCTATTCTATCCTCTATCCTATCCTATCCTCTATCGTCTCCTGTCCTCTATACTATCCAATCCCCTATCCTATCCTCTATCCTACCCTTTCCGCTATGCTATCCTATCCTCTATAATATCGTATCCTCTGTCCTATCCTTCGTCTATCCTACAATATCATCTATCCTATCCTATCCTCTATCCTATCCTATCCTCCATCCTATCCTATCCTCTATCCTATCCTATCCTATCCTCTATCCTATCCTATCCTCTATCCTATCCTATCCTCTATCCTATCCTATCCTATCCTCTATCCTATCCTATCCTCTATCCTATCCTATCCTCTATCCTATCCTATCCTCTATCATATCCTATCCTCTATCCTATCCTATCCTCTTTCCTATCCTATCCTCTATCCTATCCAATCCTATATCGTATCCTCTATCCTATCCTATCCTCTATCCTATCCAAACCTTTATCCTATCCTATCCTCTATCCTATCCTATCCCCTATCCTATCCTATCCTCTATCCTATCCTATCCTCTATCCTATCCTATCCTCTATCCTATCCTATCCTCTATCCTATCCTATCCTATCCTCTATCCTATCCTATCCTCTATCCTATCCTATACTCTATCGTCTCCTGTCCTCTATACTATCCAATCCCCTATCCTATCCTCTATCCTATCCTATCCTCTATCCTATCCTATCCTCTATCCTATCCTATCCTCTATCCTATCCTATCCTCTATCCTATCCTATCCTCTATCCTATCCTATCCTCTATCCTATCCTATCCTCTATCGTATCCTATCCTCTATCCTATCCTATCCTCTATCCTATCCTATCCTCTTTCCTATCCTATCCTCTATCCTATCCAATCCTATATCGTATCCTCTATCCTATCCTATCCTCTATCCTATCCTATCCTCTATCCTATCCAAACCTTTATCCTATCCTATCCTCTATCCTATCCTATCCCCTATCCTATCCTATCCTCTATCCTATCCTATCCTATCCTCTATCCTATTCTATCCCCTATCCTATCCTATCCTCTATCCTATCCTATCCTCTATCCTATCCTATCCTATCCTCTATCCTATTCTATCCTCTATCCTATCCTATCCTCTATCGTCTCCTGTCCTCTATACTATCCAATCCCCTATCCTATCCTCTATCCTACCCTTTCCCCTATCCTATCCTATCCTCTATCCTATCCTATCCTCTATCCTATCCTATCCTCTATCCTATCCTATCCTCTATCCCATCCTATCCTCTATCCTGTCCTATCCTCTATCCTATCCTATCCGCTATCCTATCCTATCCTCTATCCTATCCTCTCCTCTATCCTATCCTATCCTCTATCCTATCCTATCCTCTATCCTATCCTATCCTCTATCCTATCCTATCCTCTATCCTATCCTATCCTCTATCCTATCCTATCCTCTATCCTATCCTATCCTCTATCCTATCCTATCCTCTATCCTATCCTATCCCCTATCCTATCCTATCCTCTATCCTATCCTATCCTCTATCCTATCCTATCCTCTATCCTATCCTATCCTATCCTCTATCCTATCCTATCCTCTATCCTATCCTATCCTCTATTCTATCCTATCCTCTATCCTATCCTATCCTCTATCCTATCCTATCCTCTATCCTATCCTATCCTCTATCCTATCCTATCCTCTATCCTATCCTATCCTCTATCCTATCCTATCCTCTATCCTCTATCCTATCCTATCCTCTATCCTATCCTATCCTCTATCCTATCCTATCCTCTATCCTATCCTATCCTCTATCCTATCCTATCCTCTACCCTATCCTATCCTCTATCCTATCCTATCCTCTATCCTATCCTATCCTCTATCCTATCCTATCCTCTATCCTATCCTATCCTCTATCCTATCCTATCCTCTATCCTATCCTATCCTCTATCCTATCCTATCCTCTATCCTATCCTATCCTATCCTCTATCCTATTCTATCCTCTATCCTATCCTATCCTCTATCGCCTCCTGTCCTCTATACTATCCAATCCCCTATCCTATCCTATCCTCTATCCTATCCTATCCTCTATCCTATCCTATCCTCTATCCTATCCTATCCTATCCTCTATCCTATCGTATCCTCTATCCTATCCTATCCTCTATCCTATCCTATCCTCTATCCTATCCTATCCTATCCTCTATCCTATCCTATTCTCTATCCTATCCTATCCTCTATCCTATCCTATCCTCTATCCTATCCTATCCTCTATCATATCCTATCCTCTATCCTATCCTATCCTCTTTCCTATCCTATCCTCTATCCTATCCAATCCTATATCGTATCCTCTATCCTATCCTATCCTCTATCCTATCCTATCCTCTATCCTATCCAAACCTTTATCCTATCCTATCCTCTATCCTATCCTATCCCCTATCCTATCCTATCCTCTATCCTATCCTATCCTCTATCCTGTCCTATCCTATCCTCTATCCTATTCTATCCTCTATCCTATCCTATCCTCTATCGTCTCCTGTCCTCTATACTATCCAATCCCCTATCCTATCCTCTATCCTACCCTTTCCGCTATGCTATCCTATCCTCTATAATATCGTATCCTCTGTCCTATCCTTCGTCTATCCTACAATATCATCTATCCTATCCTATCCTCTATCCTATCCTATCCTATCCTATCCTCTATCCTATCCTATCCTCTATACTATCCTATCCTCTATCTTATCCTATCCTCTATACTATCCTATCCTCTATCCTATCCTATCCTCTATCCTATCCTATCCTCTATCCGATCCTATCCTCTATCCTATCCTATCCTCTATCCTATCCTATCCTCTATCCTATCCTATCCTCTATCCTATCCTATCCTCTATCCTATCCTATCCTCCATCCTATCCTATCCTCTATCCTATCCTATCCTATCCTCTATCCTATCCTATCCTCTATCCTATCCTATCCTCTATCCTATCCTATCCTATCCTCTATCCTATCCTATCCTCTATCCTATCCTATCCTCTATCGTATCCTATCCTCTATCATATCCTATCCTCTATCCTATCCTATCCTCTTTCCTATCCTATCCTCTATCCTATCCAATCCTATATCGTATCCTCTATCCTATCCTATCCTCTATCCTATCCTATCCTCTATCCTATCCAAACCTTTATCCTATCCTATCCTCTATCCTATCCTATCCCCTATCCTATCCTATCCTCTATCCTATCCTATCCTCTATCCTATCCTATCCTCTATCCTATCCTATCCTCTATCCTATCCTATCCTCTATCCTATCCTATCCTATCCTCTATCCTATCCTATCCTCTATCCTATCCTATACTCTATCGTCTCCTGTCCTCTATACTATCCAATCCCCTATCCTATCCTCTATCCTATCCTATCCTCTATCCTATCCTATCCTCTATCCTATCCTATCCTCTATCCTATCCTATCCTCTATCCTATCCTATCCTCTTTCCTATCCTATCCTCTATCCTATCCAATCCTATATCGTATCCTCTATCCTATCCTATCCTCTATCCTATCCTATCCTCTATCCTATCCAAACCTTTACCCTATCCTATCCTCTATCCTATCCTATCCCCTATCCTATCCTATCCTCTATCCTATCCTATCCTATCCTCTATCCTATTCTATCCCCTATCCTATCCTATCCTCTATCCTATCCTATCCTCTATCCTATCCTATCCTATCCTCTATCCTATTCTATCCTCTATCCTATCCTATCCTCTATCGTCTCCTGTCCTCTATACTATCCAATCCCCTATCCTATCCTCTATCCTACCCTTTCCGCTATCCTATCCTATCCTCTATCCTATCCTATCCTCTATCCTATCCTATCCTCTATCCTATCCTATCCTCTATCCTATCCAATCCTATATCGTATCCTCTATCCTATCCAAACCTTTATCCTATCCTATCCTCTATCCTATCCTATCCCCTATCCTATCCTATCCTCTATCCTATCCTATCCTCTATCCTATCCTATCCTCTATCCTATCCTATCCTCTATCCTATCCTATCCTATCCTCTATCCTATCCTATCCTCTATCCTATCCCATTCTCTATCCTATCCTATCCTCTATCCTATCCTATCCTCTATCCTATCCAAACCTTTATCCTATCATATCCTCTATCCTATCCTATCCCCTATCCTATCCTATCCTCTATCCTATCCTATCCTATCCTCTATCCTATCCTATCCTATCCTCTATCCTATTCTATCCTCTATCCTATCCTATCCTCTATCCTATCCTATCCTATCCTCTATCCTATTCTATCCTCTATCCTATCCTATCCTCTATCGTCTCATGTCCTCTATACTATCCAATCCCCTATCCTATCCTCTATCCTACCCTTTCCGCTATGCTATCCTATCCTCTATAATATCGTATCCTCTGTCCTTTGATTCCTCTATCCTACAATATCATCTATCCTATCCTATCCTCTATCCTATCCTATCCTCTATCATATCCTATCCTCTATCCTATCCTATCCTCTTTCCTATCCTATCCTCTATCCTATCCAATCCTATATCGTATCCTCTATCCTATCCTATCCTCTATCCTATCCTATCCTCTATCCTATCCAAACCTTTATCCTATCCTATCCTCTATCCTATCCTATCCCCTATCCTATCCTACCCTCTATCCTATCCTATCCTCTATCCTATCCTATCCTCTATCCTATCCTATCCTATCCTCTATCCTATCCTATCCTCTATCCTATCCTATCCTATCCTCTATCCTATCCTATCCTCTATCCTATCCTATCCTCTATCCCATCCTATCCTCTATCCTGTCCTATCCTCTATCCTATCCTATCCGCTATCCTATCCTATCCTCTATCCTATCCTCTCCTCTATCCTATCCTATCCTCTATCCTATCCTATCCTCTATCCTATCCTATCCTCTATCCTATCCTATCCTCTATCCTATCCTATCCTCTATCCTATCCTATCCTCTATCCTATCCTATCCTCTATCCTATCCTATCCTCTATCCTATCCTATCCTCTATCCTATCCTATCCTCTATCCTATCCTATCCTCTATCCTATCCTATCCTCTATCCTATCCTATCCTCTATCCTATCCTATCCTCTATCCTATCCTATCCTCTTTCCTATCCTATCCTCTATCCTATCCAATCCTATATCGTATCCTCTATCCTATCCAAACCTTTATCCTATCCTATCCTCTATCCTATCCTATCCCCTATCCTATCCTATCCTCTATCCTATCCTATCCTATCCTCTATCCTATCCTATCCTCTATCCTATCCCATTCTCTATCCTATCCTATCCTCTATCCTATCCTATCCTCTATCCTATCCAAACCTTTATCCTATCCTATCCTCTATCCTATCCTATCCCCTATCCTATCCTATCCTCTATCCTATCCTATCCTATCCTCTATCCTATCCTATCCTATCCTCTATCCTATCCTATCCTCTATCCTATCCTATCCTCTTTCCTATCCTATCCTCTATCCTATCCAATCCTATATCGTATCCTCTATCCTATCCAAACCTTTATCCTATCCTATCCTCTATCCTATCCTATCCTCTATCCTATCCTATCCTCTATCCTATCCTATCCTCTATCCTATCCTATCCTCTATCCTATCCTATCCTCTATCCTATCCTATCCTCTATCCTATCCTATCCTCTTTCCTATCCTATCCTCTATCCTATCCAATCCTATATCGTATCCTCTATCCTATCCAAACCTTTATCCTATCCTATCCTCTATCCTATCCTATCCCCTATCCTATCCTATCCTCTATCCTATCCTATCCTCTATCCTATCCTATCCTCTATCCTATCCTATCCTATCCTCTATCTTATCCTATCCTCTATCCTATCCCATTCTCTATCCTATCCTATCCTCTATCCTATCCTATCCTCTATCCTATCCAAACC
Organism: Halictus rubicundus; assembly: GCF_050948215.1. Lineage (NCBI taxonomy): Eukaryota > Metazoa > Arthropoda > Insecta > Hymenoptera > Halictidae > Halictus > Halictus rubicundus. Next base: position 7,257 of record NW_027489464.1, read on the forward strand.
TTTATCCTATCCTATCCTCTATCCTACCCTATCCCCTATCCTATCCTATCCTCTATCCTCTATCCTATCCTATCCTATCCTCTATCCTATCCTATCCTATCCTCTATCCTATTCTATCCTCTATCCTATCCTATCCTCTATCGTCTCATGTCCTCTATACTATCCAATCCCCTATCCTATCCTCTATCCTACCCTTTCCGCTATGCTATCCTATCCTCTATAATATCGTATCCTCTGTCCTTTGATTCCTCTATCCTACAATATCATCTATCCTATCCTATCCTCTATCCTATCCTATCCTCTATCGTATCCTATCCTCTATCCTATCCTATCCTCTATCCTATCCTATCCTCTTTCCTATCCTATCCTCTATCCTATCCAATCCTATATCGTATCCTCTATCCTATCCTATCCTCTATCCTATCCTATCCTCTATCCTATCCAAACCTTTATCCTATCCTATCCTCTATCCTATCCTATCCCCTATCCTATCCTATCCTCTATCCTATCCTATCCTCTATCCTATCCTATCCTATCCTCTATCCTATTCTATCCCCTATCCTATCCTATCCTCTATCCTATCCTATCCTCTATCCTATCCTATCCTATCCTCTATCCTATTCTATCCTCTATCCTATCCTATCCTCTATCGTCTCCTGTCCTCTATACTATCCAATCCCCTATCCTATCCTCTATCCTACCGTTTCCGCTATCCTATCCTATCCTCTATCCTATCCTATCCTCTATCCTATCCTATCCTCTATCCTATCCTATCCTCTATCCTATCCAATCCTATATCGTATCCTCTATCCTATCCAAACCTTTATCCTATCCTATCCTCTATCCTATCCTATCCCCTATCCTATCCTATCCTCTATCCTATCCTATCCTCTATCCTATCCTATCCTCTATCCTATCCTATCCTCTATCCTATCCTATCCTATCCTCTATCCTATCCTATCCTCTATCCTATCCCATTCTCTATCCTATCCTATCCTCTATCCTATCCTATCCTCTATCCTATCCAAACCTTTATCCTATCATATCCTCTATCCTATCCTATCCCCTATCCTATCCTATCCTCTATCCTATCCTATCCTATCCTCTATCCTATCCTATCCTATCCTCTATCCTATTCTATCCTCTATCCTATCCTATCCTCTATCGTCTCATGTCCTCTATACTATCCAATCCCCTATCCTATCCTCTATCCTACCCTTTCCGCTATGCTATCCTATCCTCTATAATATCGTATCCTCTGTCCTTTGATTCCTCTATCCTACAATATCATCTATCCTATCCTATCCTCTATCCTATCCTATCCTCTATCATATCCTATCCTCTATCCTATCCTATCCTCTTTCCTATCCTATCCTCTATCCTATCCAATCCTATATCGTATCCTCTATCCTATCCTATCCTCTATCCTATCCTATCCTCTATCCTATCCAAACCTTTATCCTATCCTATCCTCTATCCTATCCTATCCCCTATCCTATCCTACCCTCTATCCTATCCTATCCTCTATCCTATCCTATCCTCATTCCTATCCTCAATGATATCCTATCCTATCCCCTAACCTATCCTATCCTCTATCCTATCCTCTATGCTATCCTATCTTCTATCCTCTCCTATCCTCTATCCTATCCTATCCTCTATCTTATGTTATCCTCTATCGTCTCCTAACCTCGAGCCCATCCAATCCTCTATCCTATGCTCTATCCTATCCTATCCGATCCTCCATCCTATCCTATTCTCTATAATATCGTATCCGCTATCATATCCTATCCTCTTTCCTATAACATCATCTACCCTATCCGAATCTCTTTCCTATCCTATCCTCTTTCCTATCCTATCCTCAATCCTATCCTATCAGCTATCTTATCCAATCCCCTATCATATTCTCTATCCTATCCTATTCTCTGTGCTATCCTCTATCCTATCCTATCCTCTATCCTATCCCATTCTCTATCCTATCCTATCCTCTATCCTATCCTATCCTCTATCCTATCCTATCCGCTATCCTATCCTATCCTCTATCATATCCTATCCTCTATCGTATCCTATCCGTATCCGATCCAATCCCCTATCCTATCCTATCCTCTATCCTACCCTATCCTCTATCCTATCCTATCCTCTATCCCATCCTATCCTATATATCCTATCCTATCCTCTATCCTATCCTATCCTCTATCCTATCCTATCCTCTATCATATCCTATCCTCTATCCTATCCTATCGTCTATCCTATCCTATCCTCTATCCTATCCTATCCTCTACCCTATCCTATCCTCTATAATATCTTATCCTCTATCCTATCCCATTCTCTGTCCTATCCTATCCTCTTTCCTATCCTATCCTCTATCCTATCCAATCCTATATCGTATCCTCTATCCTATCCTATCCTCTATCCTATCCTATCCTCTATCCTATCCTATCCTCTATCCTATCCTATCCTCTTTCCTATCCTATCCTCTAGCCTATCCCATCCTATATCGTATCCTCTATCCTATCCTATCCTCTATCCTATCCTATCCTCTATCCTATCCTATCCTCTATCCTATCCAAACCTCAATCCTATCCTATCCTCTATCCTATCCTATCCCCCTATCCTATCCTATCCTCTATCCTATCCTATCCGCTATCCTATCCTATCCTCTATCATATCCGATCCTCTATCGTATCCTATCCGTATCCGATCCAATCCCCTATCCTATCCTATCCTCTATCCTACCCTATCCTCTATCCTATCCTATCCTCTATTCCATCCTATCCTATATATCCTATCCTATCCTCTATCCTATCCTATCCTCTATCCTATCCTATCCTCTACCATATCCAATCCTCTATCCTATCCTATCGTCTATCCTATCCTATCCTCTATCCTATCCTATCCTCTACCCTATCCTATCCTCTATAATATCTTATCCTCTATCCTATCCCATTCTCTGTCCTATCCTATCCTCTTTCCTATCCTATCCTCTATCCTATCCAATCCTATATCGTATCCTCTATCCTATCCTATCCTCTATCCTATCCTATCCTCTATCCTATCCTATCCTCTATCCTATCCAAACCTCAATCCTATCCTATCCTCTATCCTATCCTATCCCCCTATCCTATCCTATCCTCTATCCTATCCTATCCTCTATCCTATCCTATCCGCTATCCTATCCTATCCTCTATCATATCCGATCCTCTATCGTATCCTATCCGTATCCGATCCAATCCCCTATCCTATCCTATCCTCTATCCTACCCTATCCTCTATCCTATCCTATCCTCTATTCCATCCTATCCTATATATCCTATCCTATCCTCTATCCTATCCTATCCTCTATCCTATCCTATCCTCTACCATATCCAATCCTCTATCCTATCCTATCGTCTATCCTATCCTATCCTCTATCCTATCCTATCCTCTACCCTATCCTATCCTCTATAATATCTTATCCTCTATCCTATCCCATTCTCTGTCCTATCCTATCCTCTTTCCTATCCTATCCTCTATCCTATCCAATCCTATATCGTATCCTCTATCCTATCCTATTCTCTATCCTATCCTATCCTCTATCCTATCCTATCCTCTTTCCTATCCTATCCTCTAGCCTATCCAATCCTATATCGTATCCTATATCCTATCCTATCCTATATCCTATCCTATCCTCTATCCTATCCTATCCTCTATCCTATCCTATCCTCTACCATATCCAATCCTCTATCCTATCCTATCGTCTATCCTATCCTATCCTCTATCCTATCCTATCCTCTATCCTACCCTATCCTCTATCCTATCCTATCCTCTATCCCATCCTATCCTATATATCCTATCCTATCCTCTATCCTATCCTATCCTCTATCCTATCCTATCCTCTATCATATCCTATCCTCTATCCTATCCTATCGTCTATCCTATCCTATCCTCTATCCTATCCTATCCTCTACCCTATCCTATCCTCTATAATATCTTATCCTCTATCCTATCCCATTCTCTGTCCTATCCTATCCTCTTTCCTATCCTATCCTCTATCCTATCCAATCCTATATCGTATCCTCTATCCTATCCTATCCTCTATCCTATCCTATCCTCTATCCTATCCTATCCTCTATCCTATCCTATCCTCTTTCCTATCCTATCCTCTAGCCTATCCCATCCTATATCGTATCCTCTATCCTATCCTATCCTCTATCCTATCCTATCCTCTATCCTATCCTATCCTCTATCCTATCCAAACCTCAATCCTATCCTATCCTCTATCCTATCCTATCCCCCTATCCTATCCTATCCTCTATCCTATCCTATCCTCTATCCTATCCTATCCGCTATCCTATCCTATCCTCTATCATATCCGATCCTCTATCGTATCCTATCCGTATCCGATCCAATCCCCTATCCTATCCTATCCTCTATCCTACCCTATCCTCTATCCTATCCTATCCTCTATTCCATCCTATCCTATATATCCTATCCTATCCTCTATCCTATCCTATCCTCTATCCTATCCTATCCTCTACCATATCCAATCCTCTATCCTATCCTATCGTCTATCCTATCCTATCCTCTATCCTATCCTATCCTCTACCCTATCCTATCCTCTATAATATCTTATCCTCTATCCTATCCCATTCTCTGTCCTATCCTATCCTCTTTCCTATCCTATCCTCTATCCTATCCAATCCTATATCGTATCCTCTATCCTATCCTATCCTCTATCCTATCCTATCCTCTATCCTATCCTATCCTCTATCCTATCCAAACCTCAATCCTATCCTATCCTCTATCCTATCCTATCCCCCTATCCTATCCTATCCTCTATCCTATCCTATCCTCTATCCTATCCTATCCGCTATCCTATCCTATCCTCTATCATATCCGATCCTCTATCGTATCCTATCCGTATCCGATCCAATCCCCTATCCTATCCTATCCTCTATCCTACCCTATCCTCTATCCTATCCTATCCTCTATTCCATCCTATCCTATATATCCTATCCTATCCTCTATCCTATCCTATCCTCTATCCTATCCTATCCTCTACCATATCCAATCCTCTATCCTATCCTATCGTCTATCCTATCCTATCCTCTATCCTATCCTATCCTCTACCCTATCCTATCCTCTATAATATCTTATCCTCTATCCTATCCCATTCTCTGTCCTATCCTATCCTCTTTCCTATCCTATCCTCTATCCTATCCAATCCTATATCGTATCCTCTATCCTATCCTATCCTCTATCCTATCCTATCCTCTATCCTATCCTATCCTCTTTCCTATCCTATCCTCTAGCCTATCCAATCCTATATCGTATCCTATATCCTATCCTATCCTATATCCTATCCTATCCTCTATCCTATCCTATCCTCTATCCTATCCTATCCTCTACCATATCCAATCCTCTATCCTATCCTATCGTCTATCCTATCCTATCCTCTATCCTATCCTATCCTCTACCCTATCCTATCCTCTATAATATCTTATCCTCTATCCTATCCCATTCTCTGTCCTATCCTATCCTCTTTCCTATCCTATCCTCTATCCTATCCAATCCTATATCGTATCCTCTATCCTATCCTATCCTCTATCCTATCCTATCCTCTATCCTATCCTATCCTCTATCCTATCCTATCCTCTATCCTATCCTATCCTCTATCCTATCCTATCCTCTATCCTATCCTATCCTCTATCCTATCCTCTCCTCTATCCTATCCTATCCTCTTTCCTATCCTATCCTCAATCCTATCCTATCCACTATCCTATCCTGTCCTCTATCCTATCCTATCCTCTATCCCACCCTATCCTCTATAATATCGTATCCTCTATCATATCATATCCTCTTTCCTATAATGTCATCTATCCTATCGAATCGCCTATCCTATCCTGTATCCTATCCTATTCTCTATGCTATCCTCTATCCTATCCTATCCTCTATCCTATCCTATCCCCCTATCCTATCCTATCCTCTATCCTATCCTATCCTCTATCCTATCCTATCCGCTATCCTATCCTATCCTCTATCATATCCGATCCTCTATCGTATCCTATCCGTATCCGATCCAATCCCCTATCCTATCCTATCCTCTATCCTACCCTATCCTCTATCCTATCCTATCCTCTATTCCATCCTATCCTATATATCCTATCCTATCCTCTATCCTATCCTATCCTCTATCCTATCCTATCCTCTACCATATCCAATCCTCTATCCTATCCTATCGTCTATCCTATCCTATCCTCTATCCTATCCTATCCTCTACCCTATCCTATCCTCTATAATATCTTATCCTCTATCCTATCCCATTCTCTGTCCTATCCTATCCTCTTTCCTATCCTATCCTCTATCCTATCCAATCCTATATCGTATCCTCTATCCTATCCTATCCTCTATCCTATCCTATCCTCTATCCTATCCTATCCTCTTTCCTATCCTATCCTCTAGCCTATCCAATCCTATATCGTATCCTATATCCTATCCTATCCTATATCCTATCCTATCCTCTATCCTATCCAAACCTCTATCCTATCCTATCCACTATCGTATCCTATCCTCTATCCTATCCTATCCTCTATCCTATCCTATCCTCTATCCTATCCTATCCTCTATCCTATCCTATTCTCTGTGCTATCCTCTATCCTATCCTATCCTCTATCCTATCCCATTCTCTATCCTATCCTATCCTCTTTCCTATCCTATCCTCTATCCTATCCCATCCTATATCGTATCCTCTATCCTATCCTATCCTCTATCCTATCCTATCCTCTATCCTATCCAAACCTCAATCCTATCCTATCCTCTATCCTATCCTATCCCCCTATCCTATCCTATCCTCTATCCTATCCTATCCTCTATCCTATCCTATCCTCTACCCTATCCTATCCTCTTTCCTATCCTATCCTCTATCCTATCCAAACCTCTATCCTATCCTATCCACTATCCTATCCTATCCTCTATCCTATCCTATCCTCTATCCTATCCTATCCTCTATCCTATCCTATCCTCTCTCCAATCCTATCCTCAATCCTATCCTATCCTCTATCCTATCCTATTCTCTGTGCTATCCTCTATCATATCCTATCCTCTATCCTATCCCATTCTCTATCCTATCCTATCGTCTTTCCTATCCTATTCTCTATCCTATCCTATCCTTTATCCTATCCTATCCTCTCTCCAATCCTATCGTCTTTCCTATCCTATTCTCTATCCTATCCTATCCTCTATCCTATCCTATCCTCTATCCTATCGTATCGTCTTTCCTATCCTATTCTCTATCCTATCGTATCCACTTTCCTATAATACCATCTATCCTATCCTATTCTCTATCGTCTCCTAGCCTGTATCCTATCCAATCTCCTATCCTATCCTATCCTCTATTCTATCCTATCCTCTATCCTATCCTATCCTCAATCCTATCCTATCCTCTATCCTATCCTATCCTCTATCCTATCATATCCTCTATCCTCTATCCTTTCCAATCCTCTATCCTATAATCTATCCTATCCTCTATCATATGCTATCCTCAATCGAATCCTATCCTATCCTCTATCCTATAATATCATCTATCCTACGCTATTCTCTATCCTATCCCATCCTCTTCCCTATCCCATACTCTATCCTATCATATCCTCTATCCTATCCTATCCACTATCCTATCCTATCCTCTTTCCTATCCTATTCTCTATCCTATCCTATCCTCTATCCTATCCTATACTCTATCATTTCCTATCCTCTATCCCATCCAATCCTCTATCCTATCCTCTATCCTATCCTATCCTATCCTCCATCCTATCCTATTCTCTATAATATCGTATCCGCTATCATATCCTATCCTCTTTCCTATAACATCATCTACCCTATCCGAATCTCTTTCCTATCCTATCCTCTTTCCTGTCCTATCCTCAATCCTATCCTATCATCTATCCTATCCAATCCACTATCCTATCCTATCCTCTATCCTATGCTATCCTCTATCCTACCCTATCCTCTATAATATCGTATCCTCTATCATATCATATCCTCTTTCCTATAATATCATCTATCCTATCCAATCGCCTATCCTATCCTGTATCCTACCCTATTCTCTATGCTATCCTCTATCCTATCCTATCCACTATTCTATCCTATCCTTTATCCTATCCTATCCTCTCTCCAATCCTATCTTCAATCCTATCGTATCCAATATCCTATCCTATCCTCTATCCTATCCTATCCTCTATCCTATCCTATCCTCCATCCTATCGTATCCTCTATACTATCGTATCCTCTATCCTATCCTATCCTCTATCCTATCCAATCCCCTATCCTATCCTCTATCCGATCTTATCCTCTATCCTATCCTATCCTCTATAATATCGTTTCCTCTGTCCTATCCTGTCCTCTATCCTATAATATCATCTATCCTATCCTATCCTCTATCCTATCCTATCCTCTATCCTATCGTATCCTCTATCCTATCATATCCTCTATACTATCCCATTCTCTATCGTATCTTCTATTCCATCCAATCCTCTATCGTATCCTATCCTCTATCCTATCCAATCCTATATCCTATACTCAATCCTATCATATCCTCTATCCTATCCTATCCTCTATCTTATGCTATCCCCTATCCTATCCTATCCTCCATCCTACCCTATCCTCTATCCTATCCTATCCTCTATCCCATCCTATCCAATATCCTATCCTATTCTCTATCATATCCTATCCTGTATCCTATCCTATCGTCTATCCTACCCTATCCTCTATCCTATCCTATCCTCTACCCTATCCTATCCTCTATAATATCTTATCCTCTATCCTATCCCATTCTCTATCCTATCCTATCCTCTTTCCTATCCTATCCACTATCCTATCCTATCCTCTATCCTATCCTATCCTCTATCCTATCCTATCCTCTATCCTATCCTATCCTCTATCCTATCCTATCCTCTATCCTATCCTATCCTCTATCCTATCCTATCCTCTATCCTATCCTCTCCTCTATCCTATCCTATCCTCTACCCTATCCTATTATCTATTATATCCTATCCTCTATCCTATCCTATCCTCTATCCTATCCAATCCTATATCCTATACTCAATCCTATCATATCCTCTATCCTATCCTATCCTCTATCTTATGCTATCCCCTATCCTATCCTATCCTCCATCCTACCCTATCCTCTATCCTATCCTATCCTCTATCCCATCCTATCCAATATCCTATCCTATTCTCTATCATATCCTATCCTCTATCCTATCCTATCCTCTATCATTTCCTATCCTCTATCCTATCCTATCCTCTATCCTATCCTATCCTCTAACCTATCCTATCCTTAATCCTATCCTATCCTCCATGCTATCCTATCCTCTATCCTATCCTATCATATCATCTATCGTATCCTAACCTCCGTGCTATCCTATCCTCTATCCTATCCTATCATATCATCTGTCGTATCCTATCCTCTATCCTATCCTATCTTCTATCCTATCCTATCCTCTATCCTATCCTATCCTCTATCCTATCGTATCCTCTATCCTATCCTATCCTATATCCTATCCTATCTTCTATACTATCCTATCCTCAATCCTATCCTATCCTCTATCCTATCCTATCCTCTATCCTATCCTATCCTCTATCCTATCCTATCCTCTATCCTATCCTATCCTCTATCCTCTATCCTATCCAATCCTCTATCCTATACTCTATCCTATCCTCTATCATATGCTATCCTCAATCGAATCCTATACTATCCTCTATCCTATCCTATCCTCTATCCTATAATATAATCTATCCTACGCTATTCTCTATCCTATCCCATCCTCTTACCTATCCCATACTCTATCCTATCATATCCTCTATCCTATCCTATCCACTATCCTATCCTATCCTCTTTCCTATCCTATTCTCTATCCTATCCTATCCTCTATCCTATCCTATACTTTATCGTATCCTGTCCTCTATCCTATCCAATCCTTTATCCTATCCTCTACCCTTTCCTATCCTCTATCCTTTCCTATCCTCTATCCTATCCTATCCTCTATCCTATCCTATCCTCTAACCTATCCTATCCTTAATCCTATCCTATCCTCCATGCTATCCTATCCTCTATCCTATCCTATCATATCATCTATCGTATCCTATCCTCTATCCTATCCTATCTTCTATCCTATCCTATCCTCTATCCTATCCTATCCTCTATCCTATCCTATCCTCTATCCTATCCTATCTTCTATATTATCCTATCCTCTATTTTATCCTGTCCTCAATCCTATCCTATCCTCTATCATATCCTATCCTCTTTCCTATCCTATACTCTATCCTATCATATCCTCTATCCTATCCTATCCTCTATCCTATAATATCCTCTATAATATCGTATCCTCTATCCTATCCTATCCTCAATCCTATCCTATCCTATCCTCTGTCCTATAATATCCTCTATCCTATCCTATCCTCTATCCTATCCTATCCTCCATCCTATCCTATCCTCTATCCTATCCTGTATCCTATCCTATCCTCTATCCTATCCTGTACTCTATCCTATCCCATCCTCTATTCTATCCTATCCCCTATAATATCGTATAATCTATCCTATAATATCATCTATCCTATCCTATTCTCTACCCTATCCTATCCTCTATCCTATCCTATCCTCTATCGTATCCTATCCTCTATCCTATCCAATCCTCTATCCTGTCCTCTATCCCGTCCTGTCCTCTATCCTATCCTATCGTCAATCCTATAATATCATCTATCCTATCCTATCCTCTATCGTATCCTATCCTCTACCCTATCCTATCCTCTATCCTATCCTATCCTCTATCCTAACCTATCCTTTTTCCTGTCCAATCCCCTATCCTATCCTCTATCCGATCCTATCCTCTATCCTATCCTATCCTCAACCCTATCCTATCCTCAATTCCATCCTATACTCCATTCTATCCTATCCGCTATCCTATCCTATCCTCTATAATATAGTATCCTCTATCATATCCTATCCTCTATCCTATAATATCCTCTATCCTATCCAATCCTCTATCCTATCCTCTATCCTATTCTCTATCCAATCCTATCCTCTTTCGTCTCCTATCCTCTATCCTATCCAGTCCCCTGTCCTATCCTCTATCCTATCCTTTCCACTATCCTATCCTTTCCTCTTTCCTATCCTATCCTCTATAAGATCGTATCCTCTATCCTATCCTGTCCTCTATCCTATAATATCATCTATCCTATCCAATCACCTATCCTATCCTGTATCCTATCCTATTCTCTATGCTATCCTCTATCCTATCCTATCCACTATCCTATCCTATCCTTTATCCTATCCTATCCTCTCTCCAATCCTATCCTCAAGCCTATCGTATCCAATATCGAATCCTATCCTCTATCCTATCCTATCCTCTATCCTATCCTATCCTCTATACTATCCTATCCTCTATACTATCCTATCCTCTATCCTATCCAATCCCCTATCCTATCCTCTATCCGATCTTATCCTCTATCCCATCCTATCCTCTATAATATCGTTTCCTCTGTCCAATCCTGTCCTGTATCCTATAATATCATCTATCCTATCCTATCCTCTAGCCTATCCTACCCTATCCTCTATCCTATCCTATCCTCTATCCTATCCTATCCTCTATCCTATCCTATCCTCTATCCTATCGTATCCTCTATCCTATCCTATCCTCTATCCTATCCTATCCTCTATCCTATCCTATCCTCTATGCTATCCTATCCTCTATCCTCTCCTATCCTCTATCCTATCCTATCCTCTATCCTATCCTATCCTCTATCCTATCCTATCCTCTATCCTATCCTATCCTATCCTCTATCCTATCCTATCATCTATCCTATCCTATCCTCTATCCTATCCTATCCTCTATCCTATCCTATCCTCTATCCTATCGTATCCACTATCCTATCCCATCCTCTATCCTATCCTCTATCCTATCCTCTATCCTATCCTATCCTCTATCGTGTCCTATCCTCTATCCTATCCTATCCTCTATCCTATCCTATCCTCTATCGTATCCTATCCTGTATCCGATCCAATCCCCTATCCTATCCTATCCTCTATCCTACCCTATCCTCTATCCTATCCTATCCTCTATCCCATCCTATCCTATATCCTATCCTATCCTCTATCCTATCCTATACTCTATCCTATCCTATCCTCTATCATATCCTATCCTCTATCCTATCCTATCGTCTATCCTATCCTATGCTCTATCCTATAATATCCTCTATCCTATCCAATCCTCTATCCTATCCTCTATCCTATTCTCTATCCAATCCTATCCTCTTTCGTCTCCTATCCTCTATCCTATCCAGTCCCCTGTCCTATCCTCTATCCTATCCTTTCCACTATCCTATCCTTTCCTCTATCCTATCCTATCCTCTATAAGATCGTATCCTCTATCCTATCCTGTCCTCTATCCTATAATATCATCTATCCTATCCAATCACCTATCCTATCCTGTATCCTATCCTATTCTCTATGCTATCCTCTATCCTATCCTATCCACTATCCTATCCTATCCTTTATCCTATCCTATCCTCTCTCCAATCCTATCCTCAAGCCTATCGTATCCAATATCCTATCCTATCCTCTATCCTATCCTATCCTCTATCCTATCCTATCCTCTATCCTATCCTATCCTCTATACTATCTTATCCTCTATACTATCCTATCCTCTATCCTATCCTATCCTATCCTCTATCCTATCCTATCCTCTATCCTATCCTATCCTCTATCCTATCCTATCCTCTATCCTATCGTATCCTCTATCCTATCCTATCCTCTATCCTATCCTATCCTCTATCCTATCCTATCCTCTATGCTATCCTATCCTCTATCCTCTCCTATCCTCTATCCTATCCTATCCTCTATCCTATCGTATCCTCTATCCTATCCTATCCTCTATCCTATCCTATCCTCTATCCTATCCTATCCTCTATCCTATCCTATCCTCTATCCTATCCTATCCTCTATCCTATCCTATCCTCTATCCTATCCTATCCTCTATCCTATCCTATCCTCTATCCTATCCTCTCCTCTATCCTATCCTATCCTCTTTCCTATCCTATCCTCAATCCTATCCTATCCACTATCCTATCCTGTCCTCTATCCTATCCTATCCTCTATCCTACCCTATCCTCTATAATATCGTATCCTCTATCATATCATATCCTCTTTCCTATAATGTCATCTATCCTATCGAATCGCCTATCCTATCCTGTATCCTATCCTATTCTCTATGCTATCCTCTATCCTATCCTATCCTCTATCCTATCCTATCCCCCTATCCTATCCTATCCTCTATCCTATCCTATCCTCTATCCTATCCTATCCGCTATCCTATCCTATCCTCTATCATATCCGATCCTCTATCGTATCCTATCCGTATCCGATCCAATCCCCTATCCTATCCTATCCTCTATCCTACCCTATCCTCTATCCTATCCTATCCTCTATTCCATCCTATCCTATATATCCTATCCTATCCTCTATCCTATCCTATCCTCTATCCTATCCTATCCTCTACCATATCCAATCCTCTATCCTATCCTATCGTCTATCCTATCCTATCCTCTATCCTATCCTATCCTCTACCCTATCCTATCCTCTATAATATCTTATCCTCTATCCTATCCCATTCTCTGTCCTATCCTATCCTCTTTCCTATCCTATCCTCTATCCTATCCAATCCTATATCGTATCCTCTATCCTATCCTATCCTCTATCCTATCCTATCCTCTATCCTATCCTATCCTCTTTCCTATCCTATCCTCTAGCCTATCCAATCCTATATCGTATCCTATATCCTATCCTATCCTATATCCTATCCTATCCTCTATCCTATCCAAACCTCTATCCTATCCTATCCACTATCGTATCCTATCCTCTATCCTATCCTATCCTCTATCCTATCCTATCCTCTATCCTATCCTATCCTCTATCCTATCCTATTCTCTGTGCTATCCTCTATCCTATCCTATCCTCTATCCTATCCCATTCTCTATCCTATCCTATCCTCTTTCCTATCCTATCCTCTATCCTATCCCATCCTATATCGTATCCTCTATCCTATCCTATCCTCTATCCTATCCTATCCTCTATCCTATCCAAACCTCAATCCTATCCTATCCTCTATCCTATCCTATCCCCCTATCCTATCCTATCCTCTATCCTATCCTATCCTCTATCCTATCCTATCCTCTACCCTATCCTATCCTCTTTCCTATCCTATCCTCTATCCTATCCAAACCTCTATCCTATCCTATCCACTATCCTATCCTATCCTCTATCCTATCCTATCCTCTATCCTATCCTATCCTCTATCCTATCCTATCCTCTCTCCAATCCTATCCTCAATCCTATCCTATCCTCTATCCTATCCTATTCTCTGTGCTATCCTCTATCATATCCTATCCTCTATCCTATCCCATTCTCTATCCTATCCTATCGTCTTTCCTATCCTATTCTCTATCCTATCCTATCCTTTATCCTATCCTATCCTCTCTCCAATCCTATCGTCTTTCCTATCCTATTCTCTATCCTATCCTATCCTCTATCCTATCCTATCCTCTATCCTATCGTATCGTCTTTCCTATCCTATTCTCTATCCTATCGTATCCACTTTCCTATAATACCATCTATCCTATCCTATTCTCTATCGTCTCCTAGCCTGTATCCTATCCAATCTCCTATCCTATCCTATCCTCTATTCTATCCTATCCTCTATCCTATCCTATCCTCAATCCTATCCTATCCTCTATCCTATCCTATCCTCTATCCTATCATATCCTCTATCCTCTATCCTTTCCAATCCTCTATCCTATAATCTATCCTATCCTCTATCATATGCTATCCTCAATCGAATCCTATCCTATCCTCTATCCTATAATATCATCTATCCTACGCTATTCTCTATCCTATCCCATCCTCTTCCCTATCCCATACTCTATCCTATCATATCCTCTATCCTATCCTATCCACTATCCTATCCTATCCTCTTTCCTATCCTATTCTCTATCCTATCCTATCCTCTATCCTATCCTATACTCTATCATTTCCTATCCTCTATCCCATCCAATCCTCTATCCTATCCTCTATCCTATCCTATCCTATCCTCCATCCTATCCTATTCTCTATAATATCGTATCCGCTATCATATCCTATCCTCTTTCCTATAACATCATCTACCCTATCCGAATCTCTTTCCTATCCTATCCTCTTTCCTGTCCTATCCTCAATCCTATCCTATCATCTATCCTATCCAATCCACTATCCTATCCTATCCTCTATCCTATGCTATCCTCTATCCTACCCTATCCTCTATAATATCGTATCCTCTATCATATCATATCCTCTTTCCTATAATATCATCTATCCTATCCAATCGCCTATCCTATCCTGTATCCTACCCTATTCTCTATGCTATCCTCTATCCTATCCTATCCACTATTCTATCCTATCCTTTATCCTATCCTATCCTCTCTCCAATCCTATCTTCAATCCTATCGTATCCAATATCCTATCCTATCCTCTATCCTATCCTATCCTCTATCCTATCCTATCCTCCATCCTATCGTATCCTCTATACTATCGTATCCTCTATCCTATCCTATCCTCTATCCTATCCAATCCCCTATCCTATCCTCTATCCGATCTTATCCTCTATCCTATCCTATCCTCTATAATATCGTTTCCTCTGTCCTATCCTGTCCTCTATCCTATAATATCATCTATCCTATCCTATCCTCTATCCTATCCTATCCTCTATCCTATCGTATCCTCTATCCTATCATATCCTCTATACTATCCCATTCTCTATCGTATCTTCTATTCCATCCAATCCTCTATCGTATCCTATCCTCTATCCTATCCAATCCTATATCCTATACTCAATCCTATCATATCCTCTATCCTATCCTATCCTCTATCTTATGCTATCCCCTATCCTATCCTATCCTCCATCCTACCCTATCCTCTATCCTATCCTATCCTCTATCCCATCCTATCCAATATCCTATCCTATTCTCTATCATATCCTATCCTGTATCCTATCCTATCGTCTATCCTACCCTATCCTCTATCCTATCCTATCCTCTACCCTATCCTATCCTCTATAATATCTTATCCTCTATCCTATCCCATTCTCTATCCTATCCTATCCTCTTTCCTATCCTATCCACTATCCTATCCTATCCTCTATCCTATCCTATCCTCTATCCTATCCTATCCTCTATCCTATCCTATCCTCTATCCTATCCTATCCTCTATCCTATCCTATCCTCTATCCTATCCTATCCTCTATCCTATCCTCTCCTCTATCCTATCCTATCCTCTACCCTATCCTATTATCTATTATATCCTATCCTCTATCCTATCCTATCCTCTATCCTATCCAATCCTATATCCTATACTCAATCCTATCATATCCTCTATCCTATCCTATCCTCTATCTTATGCTATCCCCTATCCTATCCTATCCTCCATCCTACCCTATCCTCTATCCTATCCTATCCTCTATCCCATCCTATCCAATATCCTATCCTATTCTCTATCATATCCTATCCTCTATCCTATCCTATCCTCTATCATTTCCTATCCTCTATCCTATCCTATCCTCTATCCTATCCTATCCTCTAACCTATCCTATCCTTAATCCTATCCTATCCTCCATGCTATCCTATCCTCTATCCTATCCTATCATATCATCTATCGTATCCTAACCTCCGTGCTATCCTATCCTCTATCCTATCCTATCATATCATCTGTCGTATCCTATCCTCTATCCTATCCTATCTTCTATCCTATCCTATCCTCTATCCTATCCTATCCTCTATCCTATCGTATCCTCTATCCTATCCTATCCTATATCCTATCCTATCTTCTATACTATCCTATCCTCAATCCTATCCTATCCTCTATCCTATCCTATCCTCTATCCTATCCTATCCTCTATCCTATCCTATCCTCTATCCTATCCTATCCTCTATCCTCTATCCTATCCAATCCTCTATCCTATACTCTATCCTATCCTCTATCATATGCTATCCTCAATCGAATCCTATACTATCCTCTATCCTATCCTATCCTCTATCCTATAATATAATCTATCCTACGCTATTCTCTATCCTATCCCATCCTCTTACCTATCCCATACTCTATCCTATCATATCCTCTATCCTATCCTATCCACTATCCTATCCTATCCTCTTTCCTATCCTATTCTCTATCCTATCCTATCCTCTATCCTATCCTATACTTTATCGTATCCTGTCCTCTATCCTATCCAATCCTTTATCCTATCCTCTACCCTTTCCTATCCTCTATCCTTTCCTATCCTCTATCCTATCCTATCCTCTATCCTATCCTATCCTCTAACCTATCCTATCCTTAATCCTATCCTATCCTCCATGCTATCCTATCCTCTATCCTATCCTATCATATCATCTATCGTATCCTATCCTCTATCCTATCCTATCTTCTATCCTATCCTATCCTCTATCCTATCCTATCCTCTATCCTATCCTATCCTCTATCCTATCCTATCTTCTATATTATCCTATCCTCTATTTTATCCTGTCCTCAATCCTATCCTATCCTCTATCATATCCTATCCTCTTTCCTATCCTATACTCTATCCTATCATATCCTCTATCCTATCCTATCCTCTATCCTATAATATCCTCTATAATATCGTATCCTCTATCCTATCCTATCCTCAATCCTATCCTATCCTATCCTCTGTCCTATAATATCCTCTATCCTATCCTATCCTCTATCCTATCCTATCCTCCATCCTATCCTATCCTCTATCCTATCCTGTATCCTATCCTATCCTCTATCCTATCCTGTACTCTATCCTATCCCATCCTCTATTCTATCCTATCCCCTATAATATCGTATAATCTATCCTATAATATAATCTATCCTATCCTATTCTCTACCCTATCCTATCCTCTATCCTATCCTATCCTCTATCGTATCCTATCCTCTATCCTATCCAATCCTCTATCCTGTCCTCTATCCCGTCCTGTCCTCTATCCTATCCTATCGTCAATCCTATAATATCATCTATCCTATCCTATCCTCTATCGTATCCTATCCTCTACCCTATCCTATCCTCTATCCTATCCTATCCTCTATCCTAACCTATCCTTTTTCCTGTCCAATCCCCTATCCTATCCTCTATCCGATCCTATCCTCTATCCTATCCTATCCTCAACCCTATCCTATCCTCAATTCCATCCTATACTCCATTCTATCCTATCCGCTATCCTATCCTATCCTCTATAATATAGTATCCTCTATCATATCCTATCCTCTATCCTATAATATCCTCTATCCTATCCAATCCTCTATCCTATCCTCTATCCTATTCTCTATCCAATCCTATCCTCTTTCGTCTCCTATCCTCTATCCTATCCAGTCCCCTGTCCTATCCTCTATCCTATCCTTTCCACTATCCTATCCTTTCCTCTTTCCTATCCTATCCTCTATAAGATCGTATCCTCTATCCTATCCTGTCCTCTATCCTATAATATCATCTATCCTATCCAATCACCTATCCTATCCTGTATCCTATCCTATTCTCTATGCTATCCTCTATCCTATCCTATCCACTATCCTATCCTATCCTTTATCCTATCCTATCCTCTCTCCAATCCTATCCTCAAGCCTATCGTATCCAATATCGAATCCTATCCTCTATCCTATCCTATCCTCTATCCTATCCTATCCTCTATACTATCCTATCCTCTATACTATCCTATCCTCTATCCTATCCAATCCCCTATCCTATCCTCTATCCGATCTTATCCTCTATCCCATCCTATCCTCTATAATATCGTTTCCTCTGTCCAATCCTGTCCTGTATCCTATAATATCATCTATCCTATCCTATCCTCTAGCCTATCCTACCCTATCCTCTATCCTATCCTATCCTCTATCCTATCCTATCCTCTATCCTATCCTATCCTCTATCCTATCGTATCCTCTATCCTATCCTATCCTCTATCCTATCCTATCCTCTATCCTATCCTATCCTCTATGCTATCCTATCCTCTATCCTCTCCTATCCTCTATCCTATCCTATCCTCTATCCTATCCTATCCTCTATCCTATCCTATCCTCTATCCTATCCTATCCTATCCTCTATCCTATCCTATCATCTATCCTATCCTATCCTCTATCCTATCCTATCCTCTATCCTATCCTATCCTCTATCCTATCGTATCCACTATCCTATCCCATCCTCTATCCTATCCTCTATCCTATCCTCTATCCTATCCTATCCTCTATCGTGTCCTATCCTCTATCCTATCCTATCCTCTATCCTATCCTATCCTCTATCGTATCCTATCCTGTATCCGATCCAATCCCCTATCCTATCCTATCCTCTATCCTACCCTATCCTCTATCCTATCCTATCCTCTATCCCATCCTATCCTATATCCTATCCTATCCTCTATCCTATCCTATACTCTATCCTATCCTATCCTCTATCATATCCTATCCTCTATCCTATCCTATCGTCTATCCTATCCTATGCTCTATCCTATAATATCCTCTATCCTATCCAATCCTCTATCCTATCCTCTATCCTATTCTCTATCCAATCCTATCCTCTTTCGTCTCCTATCCTCTATCCTATCCAGTCCCCTGTCCTATCCTCTATCCTATCCTTTCCACTATCCTATCCTTTCCTCTATCCTATCCTATCCTCTATAAGATCGTATCCTCTATCCTATCCTGTCCTCTATCCTATAATATCATCTATCCTATCCAATCACCTATCCTATCCTGTATCCTATCCTATTCTCTATGCTATCCTCTATCCTATCCTATCCACTATCCTATCCTATCCTTTATCCTATCCTATCCTCTCTCCAATCCTATCCTCAAGCCTATCGTATCCAATATCCTATCCTATCCTCTATCCTATCCTATCCTCTATCCTATCCTATCCTCTATCCTATCCTATCCTCTATACTATCTTATCCTCTATACTATCCTATCCTCTATCCTATCCTATCCTATCCTCTATCCTATCCTATCCTCTATCCTATCCTATCCTCTATCCTATCCTATCCTCTATCCTATCGTATCCTCTATCCTATCCTATCCTCTATCCTATCCTATCCTCTATCCTATCCTATCCTCTATGCTATCCTATCCTCTATCCTCTCCTATCCTCTATCCTATCCTATCCTCTATCCTATCGTATCCTCTATCCTATCCTATCCTCTATCCTATCCTATCCTCTATCCTATCCTATCCTCTATGCTATCCTATCCTCTATCCTCTCCTATCCTCTATCCTATCCTATCCTCTATCCTATCCTATCCTCTATCCTATCCTATCCTATCCTCTATCCTATCCTATCTTCTATCCTATCCTATCCTCTATCCTATCCTATCCTCTGTTATATCCTATCCTCTATCCTATCCTCTATCCTATCGTATCCACTATCCTATCCCATCCTCTATCCTATCCTCTATCCTATCCTCTATCCTATCCTATCCTCTATCGTGTCCTATACTCTATCCTATCCTATCCTCTATCCTATCCTATCCCCTATCCTATCCTATCCTCTATCGTATCCTATCCTCTATCCTATCTAATCCCCTTTCCTAAGCTCTATCATATCCTATCCTCTATAGTCTCCTATCCTGTATCCTATCCAATCCTCTATCCTATACTCTATCCTATCCTCTATGCTATCCTATCCTCTATCCTCTCCTATCCTCTATCCTATCCTATCCTCTATCCTATCCAATCCGCTATCCTATCCTCCATCCTATCCTATCCTCTATCCTATCCTGTCCTCTATCCTATAGTATCATCTATCCTATCCTATTCTCTATCCTATCCTCTATCCTAACCTATCCTCTATCCTATCCCATCCTCTATCCTATCCTCTATCCTATCCTTTATCCTATCCTATCCTCTATCGTATCCTATCCTCTATCCTATCCTATCCTCTATCCTATTCTATCCTCTATCCTATCCTATCCTCTATCGTCTCCTGTCCTCTATCCTATCCAATCCCCTATCCTATCCAATCCCCGATCCTATCCTCTATCCTACCCTTTCAGCTATGCTATCCTATCCTCTATAATATCGTACCCTCTCTCCTATCGATCCTCTATCCTAAAATATTATCTATCCTATCCTATTGTCTATCCTATCGTATCGTATCCTCTATCGTATCCTATCCTCTATCCTATCCAATCCTATATCCTACACTCTATCCTATTCTATCATTTATCCTACCCTATCCTCTTTTCTATCCAATCCCCTATCCTATCCTCTATCCTATCCTATCCTCTATCGTCTCCTATCCTGTATCCTATCCAATCCTCTATCCTATCCTCTATCCTATCCTCTATGCTATCCGATCCTCTATCCTCTCCTATCCTCTATCCTATCCTATCCTCTATCCTATCCTATCCTCAATCCTATCCTATCCTCTATCCTATCATATCCTGTATTATATCCTATCCTCTATCCTATCCAATCCCCTATCCTCTATCCTCTCCTATCCTCTATCCTATCCTATCCTCTATCCTATCATATCCTGTATTATATCCTATCCTCTATCCTATCCAATCCCCTATCCTCTATCCTATCCTATCACCTATCCTATCCTATCCTCTATCCTATCCTATCCTCTATCCTATCCTATCCTCTATCCTATTCTATCCTCTATCCTTTCGTATTCTCTATCCTATCCTATCCTCTATAATATCGTATCCTCTACCATATCATATCCTCTTTCCTATAATATCATCTATCCTATCCAATCGCCTATCCTATCCTGTATCCTATCCTATTCTCTATGCTATCCTCTATCCTATCCTATCCAGTATCCTATCCTATCCATTATCCTATCCTATCCTCTCTCCAATCCTATCTTCAATCCTATCGTATCCAATATCCTATCCTATCCTCTATCCTATCCTATCCTCTATCCTATCCTATCCTCTATCCTATCCTATCCTCTATACTATCCTATCCTCTATCCTATCCTATCCTCTATCCTATCCTGTATCCTATCCTATTCTCTATGCTATCCTCTATCCTATCCTATCCAGTATCCTATCCTATCCATTATCCTATCCTATCCTCTCTCCAATCCTATCTTCAATCCAATCGTATCCAATATCCTATCCTATCCTCTATCCTATCCTATCCTCTATCCTATCCTATCCTCTATCCTATCCTATCCTCTATACTATCCTATCCTCTATCCTATCCTATCCTCTATCCTATCCAATCCCCTATCCTATCCTCTATCCGAGCTTATCCTCTATCCTATCCTATCCTCTATAATATCGTTTCCTCTGTCCTATCCTGTCCTCTATCCTATAATATCATCTATCCTATCCTATCCTCTATCCTATCCTATCCTATCCTATCCTATTCTCTATCCTATCCTATCCTATCATCTATCCTATCCTATCCTCTATCCTATCCTATCCTCTATCCTATCCTATCCTCTATCCTATCCTATCCTCTATCCTATCCTATCCTCTATCCTATCCTATCCTCTATCCTATCCTATCCTCTATCTTATCCTATCCTCTATCCTATCCTCTCCTCTATCATATCCTATCCTCTATCGTATCCTAACCTCTATCCTATCCTATCCTATCCTCTATCCTATCCTATCCTCTATCCTATCCTATACTCTATCCTATCCTATCCTCTATCCTATCCTATCCTCTATCCTATCCTATCCTCTATCCTATCCTATCCTCTATCCTATCCTATCCTCTATCGTATCCTATCCTGTATCCGATCCAATCGAATATCCTATCCTATCCTCTATCCTACCCTATCCTCTATCCTATCCTATCCTCTATCCTATCCTCTATCCTAGACTATCCAATCCTATATCCTATCCTCTATCCTACCCTATCCTCTATCCTATCCTATCCTCTATCCTATCCTCTATCCTAGACTATCCAATCCTATATCCTATCCTCTATCCTATCCTATCCTCTATCCTATCCTATCCTCTATCCTATCCTATACTCTATCCTATCCTATCCTCTATCCTATCCTATCCCCTATCCTATCCTATCCTCTATCGTATCCTATCCTCTATCCTATCTAATCCCCTTTCCTAAGCTCTATCATATCCTATCCTCTATCGTCTCCTATCCTGTATCCTATCCAATCCTCTATCCTATACTCTATCCTATCCTCTATGCTATCCTATCCTCTATCCTCTCCTATCCTCTATCCTATCCTATCCTCTATCCTATCCAATCCGCTATCCTATCCTCCATCCTATCCTATCCTCTATCCTATAGTATCATCTATCCTATCCTATTCTCTATCCTATCCTCTATCCTAACCTATCCTCTATCCTATCCCATCCTCTATCCTATCCTCTATCCTATCCTTTATCCTATCCTATCCTCTATCGTATCCTATCCTCTATCCTATCCTATCCTCTATCCTATTCTATCCTCTATCCTATCCTATCCTCTATCGTCTCCTGTCCTCTATCCTATCCAATCCCCTATCCTATCCAATCCCCGATCCTATCCTCTATCCTACCCTTTCAGCTATGCTATCCTATCCTCTATAATATCGTACCCTCTCTCCTATCGATCCTCTATCCTAAAATATTATCTATCCTATCCTATTGTCTATCCTATCGTATCGTATCCTCTATCGTATCCTATCCTCTATCCTATCCAATCCTATATCCTACACTCTATCCTATTCTATCATTTATCCTACCCTATCCTCTTTTCTATCCAATCCCCTATCCTATCCTCTATCCTATCCTATCCTCTATCGTCTCCTATCCTGTATCCTATCCAATCCTCTATCCTATCCTCTATCCTATCCTCTATGCTATCCGATCCTCTATCCTCTCCTATCCTCTATCCTATCCTATCCTCTATCCTATCCTATCCTCAATCCTATCCTATCCTCTATCCTATCATATCCTGTATTATATCCTATCCTCTATCCTATCCAATCCCCTATCCTCTATCCTCTCCTATCCTCTATCCTATCCTATCCTCTATCCTATCATATCCTGTATTATATCCTATCCTCTATCCTATCCAATCCCCTATCCTCTATCCTATCCTATCACCTATCCTATCCTATCCTCTATCCTATCCTATCCTCTATCCTATCCTATCCTCTATCCTATTCTATCCTCTATCCTTTCGTATTCTCTATCCTATCCTATCCTCTATAATATCGTATCCTCTACCATATCATATCCTCTTTCCTATAATATCATCTATCCTATCCAATCGCCTATCCTATCCTGTATCCTATCCTATTCTCTATGCTATCCTCTATCCTATCCTATCCAGTATCCTATCCTATCCATTATCCTATCCTATCCTCTCTCCAATCCTATCTTCAATCCTATCGTATCCAATATCCTATCCTATCCTCTATCCTATCCTATCCTCTATCCTATCCTATCCTCTATACTATCCTATCCTCTATCCTATCCTATCCTCTATCCTATCCAATCCCCTATCCTATCCTCTATCCGAGCTTATCCTCTATCCTATCCTATCCTCTATAATATCGTTTCCTCTGTCCTATCCTGTCCTCTATCCTATAATATCATCTATCCTATCTTATCCTCTATCCTATCCTATCCTATCCTATCCTCTATCCTATCCTATCCTATCATCTATCCTATCCTATCCTCTATCCTATCCTATCCTCTATCCTATCCTATCCTCTATCCTATCCTATCCTCTATCCTATCCTATCCTCTATCCTATCCTATCCTCTATCCTATCCTATCCTCTATCCTATCCTATCCTCTATCCTATCCTATCCTCTATCCTATCCTATCCTCTATCCTATCCTATCCTCTATCCTATCCTATCCTCTATCCTATCCTATCCTCTATCTTATCCTATCCTCTATCCTATCCTATCCTCTATCCTATCCTATCCTCTATCCTATCCTAACCTCTATCCTATCCTATCCTCTATCGTATCCTATCCTGTATCCGATCCAATCGAATATCCTATCCTATCCTCTATCCTACCCTATCCTCTATCCTATCCTATCCTCTATCCTATCCTCTATCCTAGACTATCCAATCCTATATCGTATCCTCTATCCTATCCTATCCTCTATCCTATCCTATCCTCTATCCTATCCTATCCTCTATCCTATTCTATCCTCTATCCTATCCTATCATCTATCCTATCCTATCCTCTATCCTATCCTATCCTCTATCCTATCCTATCCTCTATCCTATCCTATCCTCTATCCTATCCTATCCTCTATCCTATCCAATCCCCTATCCTCTATCCTCTCCTATCCTCTATCCTATCCTATCCTCTATCCTATCATATCCTGTATTATATCCTATCCTCTATCCTATCCAATCCCCTATCCTCTATCCTATCCTATCACCTATCCTATCCTATCCTCTATCCTATCCTATCCTCTATCCTATCCTATCCTCTATCCTATTCTATCCTCTCTCCAATCCTATCTTCAATCCTATCGTATCCAATATCCTATCCTATCCTCTATCCTATCCTATCCTCTATCCTATCCTATCCTCTATCCTATCCTATCCTCTATACTATCCTATCCTCTATCCTATCCTATCCTCTATCCTATCCTATCCCCTATCCTATCCTCTATCCGAGCTTATCCTCTATCCTATCCTATCCTCTATAATATCGTTTCCTCTGTCCTATCCTGTCCTCTATCCTATAATATCATCTATCCTATCCTATCCTCTATCCTATCCTATCCTATCCTATCCTATCCTATCCTCTATCCTATCCTATCCTATCATCTATCCTATCCTATCCTCTATCCTATCCTATCCTCTATCCTATCCTATCCTCTATCCTATCCTATCCTCTATCCTATCCTATCCTCTATCCTATCCTATCCTCTATCCTATCCTATCCTCTATCTTATCCTATCCTCTATCCTATCCTATCCTCTATCCTATCCTATCCTCTATCGTATCCTAACCTCTATCCTATCCTATCCTATCCTCTATCCTATCCTATCCTCTATCCTATCCTATCCTCTATCCTATCCTATCCTCTATCCTATTCTATCCTCTATCCTATCCTATCATCTATCCTATCCTATCCTCTATCCTATCCTATCCTCTATCCTATCCTATCCTCTATCCTATCCTATCCTCTATCCTATCCTATCCTCTATCCTATCCAATCCCCTATCCTCTATCCTCTCCTATCCTCTATCCTATCCTATCCTCTATCCTATCATATCCTCTATCCTATTCTATCCTCTATCCTATCCTATCATCTATCCTATCCTATCCTCTATCCTATCCTATCCTCTATCCTATCCTATCCTCTATCCTATCCTATCCTCTATCCTATCCTATCCTCTATCCTATCCAATCCCCTATCCTCTATCCTCTCCTATCCTCTATCCTATCCTATCCTCTATCCTATCATATCCTGTATTATATCCTATCCTCTATCCTATCCAATCCCCTATCCTCTATCCTATCCTATCACCTATCCTATCCTATCCTCTATCCTATCCTATCCTCTATCCTATCCTATCCTCTATCCTATTCTATCCTCTCTCCAATCCTATCTTCAATCCTATCGTATCCAATATCCTATCCTATCCTCTATCCTATCCTATCCTCTATCCTATCCTATCCTCTATCCTATCCTATCCTCTATACTATCCTATCCTCTATCCTATCCTATCCTCTATCCTATCCTATCCCCTATCCTATCCTCTATCCGAGCTTATCCTCTATCCTATCCTATCCTCTATAATATCGTTTCCTCTGTCCTATCCTGTCCTCTATCCTATAATATCATCTATCCTATCCTATCCTCTATCCTATCCTATCCTATCCTATCCTATCCTCTATCCTATCCTATCCTATCATCTATCCTATCCTATCCTCTATCCTATCCTATCCTCTATCCTATCCTATCCTCTATCCTATCCTATCCTCTATCCTATCCTATCCTCTATCCTATCCTATCCTCTATCCTATCCTATCCTCTATCTTATCCTATCCTCTATCCTATCCTATCCTCTATCCTATCCTATCCTCTATCGTATCCTAACCTCTATCCTATCCTATCCTATCCTCTATCCTATCCTATCCTCTATCCTATCCTATACTCTATCCTATCCTATCCTCTATCCTATCCTATCCTCTATCCTATCCTATCCTCTATCCTATCCTATCCTCTATCCTATCCTATCCTCTATCCTATCCTATCCTCTATCGTATCCTATCCTGTATCCGATCCAATCGAATATCCTATCCTTTCCTCTATCCTACCCTATCCTCTATCCTTTCCTATCCTCTATCCTATCCTCTATCCTAGACTATCCAATCCTATATCCTATCCTCTATCCTACCCTATCCTCTATCCTATCCTATCCTCTATCCTATCCTCTATCCTAGACTATCCAATCCTATATCCTATCCTCTATCCTATCCTATCCTCTATCCTATCCTATCCTCTATCGTATCCTATACTCTATCCTATCCTATCCTCTATCCTATCCTATCCCCTATCCTATCCTATCCTCTATCGTATCCTATCCTCTATCCTATCTAATCCCCTTTCCTAAGCTCTATCATATGCTATCCTCTATCGTCTCCTATCCTGTATCCTATCCAATCCTCTATCCTGTACTCTATCCTATCCTCTATGCTATCCTATCCTCTATCCTCTCCTATCCTCTATCCTATCCTATCCTCTATCCTATCCAATCTAATATCCTATCCTCCATCCTATCCTATCCTCTATCCTATCCTGTCCTCTATCCTATAGTATCATCTATCCTATCCTATTCTCTATACTATCCTCTATCCTAACCTATCCTCTATCCTATCCCATCCTCTATCCTATCCTCTATCCTATCCTTTATCCTATCCTATCCTCTATCGTATCCTATCCTCTATCCTATCCTATCCTCTATCCTATTCTATCCTCTATCCTATCCTATCCTCTATCGTCTCCTGTCCTCTATCCTATCCAATCCCCTATCCTATCCAATCCCCGATCCTATCCTCTATCCTACCCTTTCAGCTATGCTATCCTATCCTCTATAATATCGTACCCTCTCTCCTATCGATCCTCTATCCTAAAATATTATCTATCCTATCCTATTGTCTATCCTATCGTATCGTATCCTCTATCGTATCCTATCCTCTATCCTATCCAATCCTATATCCTACACTCTATCCTATTCTATCATTTATCCTACCCTATCCTCTTTTCTATCCAATCCCCTATCCTATCCTCTATCCTATCCTATCCTCTATCGTCTCCTATCCTGTATCCTATCCAATCCTCTATCCTATCCTCTATCCTATCCTCTATGCTATCCGATCCTCTATCCTCTCCTATCCTCTATCCTATCCTATCCTCTATCCTATCCTATCCTCAATCCTATCCTATCCTCTATCCTATCATATCCTGTATTATATCCTATCCTCTATCCTATCCAATCCCCTATCCTCTATCCTCTCCTATCCTCTATCCTATCCTATCCTCTATCCTATCATATCCTGTATTATATCCTATCCTCTATCCTTTCCAATGCCCTATCCTCTATCCTATCCTATCACCGATCCTATCCTATCCTCTATCCTATCCTATCCTCTATCCTAGACTATCCAATCCTATATCGTATCCTCTATCCTATCCTATCCTCTATCCTATCCTATCCTCTATCCTATCCTATCCTCTATCCTATCCTATCCTCTATCCTATCCTATCCTCTATCCTATCCTATCCTCTATCCTATCCTATCCTCTATCCTATCGTATCCTCTATCCTATCCTATCCTCTATCCTATCCTATCCTCTATCCTATCCTATCCTCTATCCTATCCTATCCTCTATCCTATCCTATCCTCTATCCTATCCTATCCTCTATCCTATCCTATCCTCTATCCTATCCTATCCTCTATCCTATCCTATCCTCTATCCTATCCTATCCTCTATCCTATCCTATCCTCTATCCTATCCTATCCTCTATCCTATCCTATCCTCTCTCCTATAATATCATCTATCCTATCCTATGCTCTATCCTATCCTATCCTATCCTCTATCCTATCCTATCCACTATCCTATCCTATCCTCTATCCTATCCTATCCTCTATCCTATCGTATCCTCTATCCTATCCAATCCTCTATCCTATCCTCTATCCTATCCTATCCTCTATCCTATCCTATCCTCTATCCTATCCTATCCTCTATCCTATCCTATCCTCTATCCTATCCTATCCTCTATCCTATCCTATCCTCTATCCTATCCTATCCTCTATCCTATCCTATCCTCTATCCTATCCTATCCTCTATCCTATCCTATCCTCTATCCTATCCTATCCTCTATCCTATCCTATCCTCTATCCTATCCTATCCTCTATCCTATCCTATCCTCTATCCTATCCTATCCTCTATCCTATCCTATCCTCTATCCTATCCTATCCTCTATCCTATCCTATCCTCTATCCTATCCTATCCTCTATCCTATCCTATCCTCTATCCTATCCTATCCTCTATCCTATCCTATCCTCTATCCTATCCTATCCTCTATCCTATCCTATCCTCTATCCTATCCTATCCTCTATCCTATCCTCTATCCTATCCTATCCTCTATCCTATCCTATCCTCTATCCTATCCTATCCTCTATCCTATCCTATCCTCTATCCTATCCTATCCTCTATCCTATCCTATCCTCTATCCTATTATATCCTCTATCCTATCCTATCCTCTATCCTATCCTATCCTCTATCCTATCCTATCCTCTATCCTATCCTATCGTCTATCCTATCCTATCCTCTATCCTATCCTATCCTCTATCCTATCCAATCCTATATCGTATCCTCTATCCTATCCTATCCTATCCTCTATAATATCGTATCCTTTATCCCATCCCATCCTCTATCCTATCCTATCCTCTATCCTATCCTATCCTCTTTCCTATCCTATCCTCTATCCTATCCAATCCTATATCGTATCCTCTATCCTATCCTATCCTCTATCCTATCCTATCCTCTATCCTATCCAAACCTTTATCCTATCCTATCCTCTATCCTATCCTATCCCCTATCCTATCCTATCCTATCCTCTATCCTATCCCATCCTCTATCCTATCCTATCCTCTATCCTATCCTATCCTCTATCCTATCCTATCCTCTATCCTATCCTATCCTCTATCCTATCCTATCCTATCCTCTATCCTTTCCTATCCTCTATCCTATCCTATCCTCTATCCTATCCTATCCTCTATCCTATCCTATCCTCTATCCTATCCTATTCTCTATCCTATCCTATCCTCTATCCTATCCTATCCTCTATCCTATCCTATCCTCTATCCTATCCTATCCTCTATCCTATCCTATCCTCTATCCTATCCTATCCTCTATCCTATCCTATGCTCTATCCTATCCCATTCTCTATCCTATCCTATCCTCTTTCCTATCCTATCCTCTATCCTATCCAATCCTATATCGTATCCTCTATCCTATCCTATCCTCTATCCTATCCTATCCTCTATCCTATAGTATCCTCTATCCTATCCTATCCTATCCTATCCTATCCTCTATCCTATCCTATCCTCTATCCTATCCTATCCTCTATCCTATCCTATCCTCTATCCTATCCTATCCTCTATCCTATCCTATCCTCTATCCTATCCTATCCTCTATCCTATCCTATCCTCTATCCTATCCTATCCTCTATCCTATCCTATCCTCTATCCTATCCTATCCTCTATCCTATCCTATCCTCTATCCTATCCTATCCTCTATCCTATCCTATCCTCTATCCTATCCTATCCTCTATCCTATCCTATCCTCTATCCTATCCTATCCTCTATCCTATCCTATCCTCTATCCTATCCTATCCTCTATCCTATCCTATCCTCTTTCCTATCCTATCCTCTATCCTATCCTATCCTC
Organism: Halictus rubicundus; assembly: GCF_050948215.1. Classification (NCBI taxonomy): domain Eukaryota; kingdom Metazoa; phylum Arthropoda; class Insecta; order Hymenoptera; family Halictidae; genus Halictus; species Halictus rubicundus. The sequence goes on from NW_027489464.1 coordinate 38,203, forward strand.
TATCCTATCCTATCCTCTATCCTATCCTATCCTCTTTCCTATCCTATCCTCTATCCTATCCAATCCTATATCGTATCCTCTATCCTATCCTATTCTCTATCCTATCCTATCCTCTATCCTATCCAAACCTTTATCCTATCCTATCCTCTATCCTATCCTATCCCCTATCCTATCCTATCCTCTATCCTATCCTATCCTCTATCCTATCCTATCCTCTATCCTATCCTATCCCATCCTCTATCCTATTCTATCCTCTATCCTATCCTATCCTCTATCGTCTCCTGTCCTCTATACTATCCAATCCCCTATCCTATCCTCTATCCCTACCCTTTCCGCTATGCTATCCTATCCTCTATAATATCGTATCCTCTGTCCTATCCTTCCTCTATCCTACAATATCATCTATCCTATCCTATCCTCTATCCTATCCTATCCTATCCTATCCTATCCTCTATCCTATCCTATCCTATCCTATCCTCTATCCTATCCTATCCTATCCTCTATACTATCCTATCCTATCCTATCCTATCCTCTATCCTATCCTATCCTCTATACTATCCTATCCTCTATCTTATCCTATCCTCTATACTATCCTATCCTCTATCCTATCCTATCCTCTATCCTATCCTATCCTCTATCCTATCCTATCCTCTATCCTATCCTATCCTCTATCCTATCCTATCCTCTATCCTATCCTATCCTCTATCCTATCCTATCCTCTATCCTATCCTATCCTCTATCCTATCCAATCCTATATCGTATCCTCTATCCTATCCTATCCTCTATCCTATCCTATCCTCTATCCTATCCAAACCTTTATCCTATCCTATCCTCTATCCTATCCTATCCCCTATCCTATCCTATCCTCTATCCTATCCTATCCTCTATCCTATCCTATCCTCTATCCTATCCTATCCTATCCTCTATCCTATCCTATCCTCTATCCTATCCTATTCTCTATCCTATCCTATCCTGTATCCTATCCTATCCTCTATCCTATCCTTTCCTCTATCCTATCCAATCCTATATCGTATCCTCTATCCTATCCTATCCTCTATCCTATCCTATCCTCTATCCTATCCAAACCTTTATCCTATCCTATCCTCTATCCTATCCTATCCCCTATCCTATCCTATCCTATCCTCTATCCTATCCTATCCTCTATCCTATCCTATCCTCTATCCTATCCTATCCTCTATCCTATCCTATCCTATCCTCTATCCTTTCCTATCCTCTATCCTATCCTATCCTCTATCCTATCCTATCCTCTATCCTATCCTATCCTCTATCCTATCCTATTCTCTATCCTATCCTATTCTCTATCCTATCCTATCCTCTATCCTATCCAAACCTTTATCCTATCCTATCCTCTATCCTATCCTATCCCCTATCCTATCCTATCCTCTATCCTATCCTATCCTCTATCCTATCCTATCCTCTATCCTATCCTATCCCATCCTCTATCCTATTCTATCCTCTATCCTATCCTATCCTCTATCGTCTCCTGTCCTCTATACTATCCAATCCCCTATCCTATCCTCTATCCTACCCTTTCCGCTATGCTATCCTATCCTCTATAATATCGTATCCTCTATCCTATCCTATCCTCTATCCTATCCTATCCTCTATCCTATCCTATCCTCTATCCTATCCTATCCTCTATCCTATCCTATCCTCTATCCTATCCTATCCTCTTTCCTATCCTATCCTCTATCCTATCCAATCCTATATCGTATCCTCTATCCTATCCTATTCTCTATCCTATCCTATCCTCTATCCTATCCAAACCTTTATCCTATCCTATCCTCTATCCTATCCTATCCCCTATCCTATCCTATCCTCTATCCTATCCTATCCTGTATCCTATCCTATCCTCTATCCTATCCTATCCCATCCTCTATCCTATTCTATCCTCTATCCTATCCTATCCTCTATCGTCTCCTGTCCTCTATACTATCCAATCCCCTATCCTATCCTCTATCCTACCCTTTCCGCTATGCTATCCTATCCTCTATAATATCGTATCCTCTGTCCTATCCTTCCTCTATCCTACAATATCATCTATCCTATCCTATCCTCTATCCTATCCTATCCTATCCTATCCTATCCTCTATCCTATCCTATCCTATCCTATCCTCTATCCTATCCTATCCTATCCTCTATACTATCCTATCCTATCCTATCCTATCCTCTATCCTATCCTATCCTCTATACTATCCTATCCTCTATCTTATCCTATCCTCTATACTATCCTATCCTCTATCCTATCCTATCCTCTATCCTATCCTATCCTCTATCCTATCCTATCCTCTATCCTATCCTATCCTGTATCCTATCCTATCCTCTATCCTATCCTATCCTCTATCCTATCCTATCCCCTATCCTATCCTATCCTCTATCCTATCCTATCCTCTATCTTATCCTATCCTCTATCCTATCCTATCCTCTATCCTATCCTATCCTCTATCCTATCCTATCCTCTATCATATCCTATCCTCTATCCTATCCTATCCTCTTTCCTATCCTATCCTCTATGATATCCAATCCTATATCGTATCCTCTATCCTATCCTATCCTCTATCCTATCCTATCCTCTATCCTATCCAAACCTTTATCCTATCCTATCCTCTATCCTATCCTATCCCCTATCCTATCCTATCCTCTATCCTATCCTATCCTATATCCTATCCTATCCTCTATCCTATCCTATCCTATCCTCTATCCTATCCTATCCTCTATCCTATCCTATTCTCTATCCTATCCTATCCTGTATCCTATCCTATCCTCTATCCTATCCTTTCCTCTATCCTATCCTATCCTCTATCCTATTCTATCCTCTATCGTATCCTATCCTCTATCCTATCCTATCCTCTATCCTATCCTGTCCTCTATCCTATCCTATACTCTATCATATCCTATCCTCTATCCTATCCTATCCTCTATCCTATCCTATCCTCTATCATATCCTATCCTCTATCCTATCCTATTCTCTTTCCTATCCTATCTTCTATCCTATCCAATCCTATATCGTATCCTCTATCCTATCCTATCCTCTATCCTATCCTATCCTCTTTCCTATCCAAACTTTTATCCTATCCTATCCTCTATCCTATCCTATCCCTATCCTATCCTATCCTCTATCCTATCCTATCCTCTATCCTATCCTATCCTCTATCCTATCCTATCCTATCCTCTATCCTATCCTATCCTCTATCCTATCCTATCCTCTATCCTATCCTATCCTGTATCCTATCCTATCCTATATCCTATCCTTTCCTCTATCCTATCCTATCCTCTATCCTATCCTATCCTCTATCCTATCCTATCCTCTATCCTATCCTATCCTCTTTCCTATCCTATCCTCTATCCTATCCAATCCTATATCGTATCCTCTATCCTATCCTATTCTCTATCCTATCCTATCCTCTATCCTATCCAAACCTTTATCCTATCCTATCCTCTATCCTATCCTATCCCCTATCCTATCCTATCCTCTATCCTATCCTATCCTGTATCCTATCCTATCCTCTATCCTATCCTATCCCATCCTCTATCCTATTCTATCCTCTATCCTATCCTATCCTCTATCGTCT
>NW_027489465.1:0-41678 GCF_050948215.1 Halictus rubicundus
TATCCTATCCTCAATCCTATCCTATCCTCTATCCTATCCTATCCTCTATCCTATCCTATCCTCTATCCTATCCTCTATCCTATCCTATCCTCTATCCTATCCAATCCCCTAACCTATCCTCTATCCTATCCTCTATCGTCTCCTGTCCTCTATCCTCTACAATCCCCTATCCTATCATCTATCCTATCCTATCCTCTATCCTATCCTATCCTCTATACTATCCTATCCTCTATCCTATCCTATCCTCTATAATATCCTATCCTCTATCCTATCCTATCCTCAATCCTATCCTATCCTCTATCCTATCCTATCCTATCCTCTATCCTATCCTATCCTCTATCCTATCCTATCCTCTATCCTATCGTATCCTCTATCCTATCCTATCCTCTATCCTATCCTATCCTATCCTCTATCCTATCCTATCCTCTATCCTATACTATCCTCTATCCTATCCTATCCACTATCCTATACTATCCTCTATCCTATCCTATCCTCTACCCTATCCAATCACCTATCCGATCCTCTATCCTATCCTTTCCTCTATCCTATCCTATCTTCAATCCTATTCTATCCTCTATCCTATCCTATCCTCTATCCTATTCTATACTCTATCCTATCCTATCCGCTATCCTATCCTCTAGTCGATCCTCTCCACTATAATATCGTATCCTCTATCCTATCCTATTCTAAATTCTATTCTATCCTCTATCGTATCCTATCCTCTATCCTATCCTATCCTCCATCCTATCCGATCCTCTATCTTATCCTATCCTCTATAGTATCCTATCCTCTATCCTATTCTATCCTCTATCGTATCCTATCCTCTATCCTATCCAATCCTATATCCTATCCTATCCGCTATCCTATCCTATCCTCTATCCTATCCTATCCTCGATCCTCTATCCTATCCTATCCTCTATCCTATCCTATCCTCTATCCTATCCTATCCTCTATGCTATCCTATCCTCTATCCTATCCTATCCTCTATCCTATCCTCTATCCTATCCTATCCTCTATCCTATCCAATCCCCTAACCTATCCTCTATCCTATCCTCTATCGTCTCCTGTCCTCTATCCTCTACAATCCCCTATCCTATCCTCTATCCTATCCTATCCTCTATACTATCCTATCCTCTATCCTATCCTATCCTCTATAATATCCTATCCTCTATCCTATCCTATCCTCTATCCTATCCTATCCTCTATCCTATCCTATCGTCTACCCTATCCTATCCTCTATCGTCTCCTGTCCTCTATCCTATACAATCCACTATCCTATCCTCTATCCTATCCTATCCTCTATCCTATCCTATCTTCTATCCTATCCTCTCATCTAATCTATCCACTATCGTATCCTATCCTCTATCCTATCCAATCCTATATCCTATCCTCTATCCAATCCAATCCTCTATCCTATCCTATCCTCTATCCTATCCTATCCTCTATCCTATCCTATCCTCTATAATATCCTATCCTCTATCGTATCCTATCCTCTATCCTATCCTATCCTCTATCCTATCCGATCCTCTATCCTATCATATCCTCTAACCTATCCTATCCTCTATCCTATCCTATCCTCTATCCTATCCTATCCTCCATCCTCTATCCTATCCTATCCTCAATCCTATCCTATCCACTATCCTATCCTATCCTCTATAATATCGTATCCTCTATCCTATCCTATACTCTATCCTATCCTATCCTATCCTATCCTCTATCCTATAATATCCTCTATCCTATCCTATCCTCTATGCTATCCTATCCTCTATCCTATCCTATCCTCTATCCTATCCTATCCTCTATCCTATACTATCCTCTATCCTATCCTATCCTCTATCCTATCCAATCACCTATCCGATCCTCTATCCTATCCTTTCCTCTATCCTATCCTATCCTCTATCCTATCCAATCCCCTATCCTATCCTCTATCCTATCCTATCCTCTATCGTATCCTATCCTCTATCCTCTATCCTATCCTATCCTCTATCCTATCCTATCCTCTATCCTATCCTATCCTCTACCCTATCCTATCCTCTATCCTATCCTATCCTCTATCCTATCCTATCCTCTATCCTATCCTATCCTCTATCCTATCCTATCCTCTATCCTATCCTATCCTCTATCCTATCCTATCCTCTATAATATCCTATCCTCTATCGTATCCTATCCTCTATCCTATCCTATCCTCTATCCTATACAATCCACTATCCTATCCTCTATCCTATCCTCTATCCTATCCTATCCTCTATCCTATCCTATCTTCTATCCTATCCTATCATCTATCCTATCCACTATCGTATCCTATCCTCTATCCTATCCAATCCTATATCCTATCCTATCCGCTATCCTATCCTATCCTCTATCCTATCCTATCCTCTATCCTATCCTATCCTCTATCCTATCCTATCCTCTTTCCTATCCTATCCTCTATGCTATCCTATCCTCTATCCTATACTATCCTCTATCCTATCCAATCCTCTATCCTATCCAATCACCTACCCTATCCTCTATCCAATCCTTTCCTTTATCCTATACTATCCTCAATCCTATCCTATCCTCTATCCTATCCTATCCTCTATCCTATCCTATCCTCTATCCTATCCAATCCCCTATCCGATCCTCTATCCTATCATATCCTCTATCCTATCCTATCCTCTATCCTATCCTATCCTCTATCCAATACTATCCTCTATCCTATCCTATCCTCTATCCTATCCAATCACCTATCCGATCCTCTATCCTATCCTTTCCTCTATCCTATACTATCCTCAATCCTACCCTATCCTCTATCCTATCCTATCCTCTATCCTATCCTATAGTCTACCCTATCCTATCCTCTATCGTCTCCTGTCCTCTATCCTATACAATACACTATCCTATCCTCTATCCTATCCTATCCTCTATCCTATCCTATCTTCTATCCTATCCTCTCATCTAATCTATCCACTATCGTATCCTATCCTCTATCCTATCCAATCCTATATCCTATCCTCTATCCAATCCGATCCTCTATCCTATCCTATCCTCTATCCTATCCTATCCTCTATAATATCCTATCCTCTATCGTATCCTATCCTCTATCCTATCCTATCCTCTATCCTATCCGATCCTCTATCCTATCATATCCTCTATCCTATCCTATCCTCTATCCTCTATCCTATCCTATCCTCAATCCTATCCTATCCACTATCCTATCCTATCCTCTATCCTATCCAATCCCCTATCCTATCCTCTATCCTATCCTATCCTCTATCGTATCCTATCCTCTATCCTATCCTATCCTCTATGCTATCCTATCCTCTATCCTATACTATCCTCTATCCTATCCTATCCTCTATTTTATCCTATCCACTATCCTATCCTATCCTCAATCCTATCCTATCCTCTATCCTATCCTATCCTCTATCTTATCCTATCCTCTATCCTATCCTCTATCCTATCCTATCCTCTATCCTATCCAATCCCCTATCCTATCCTCTATCGTCTCCTGTCCTCTATCCTCTACAATCCCCTATCCTATCATCTATCCTATCCTATCCTCTATCCTATCCTATCCTCTATACTATCCTATACTCTATCCTATCCTATCCTCTATAATATCCTATCCTCTATCCTATCCTATCCTCAATCCTATCCTATCCTCTATCCTATCCTATCCTATCCTCTATCCTATGCTATCCTCTATCCTATCCTATGCTCTATCCTATCCTATCCTCTATCCTATCCTATCCTCTATGCTATCCTATCCTCTATCCTATACTATCCTCTATCCTATCCAATCCTCTATCCTATCCAATCACCTATCCTATCCTCTATCCTATCCTTTCCTTTATCCTATACTATCCTCAATCCTATCCTATCCTCTATCCTATCCTATCCTCTATCCTATCCAATCCCCTATCCATTCCTCTATCCTATCATATCCTCTTTCCTATCCTATCCTCTATCCTAACCTATCCTCTATCCTATACTATCCTCTATCCTATCCTATCCTCCATCCTATCCGATCCTCTATCTTATCCTATCCTCTATAGTATCCTATCCTCTATCCTATTCTATATTCTATCCTATCCTATCCTCTATCCTATACTATCCTCTATCCTATCAGATCCTCTATCCTATCCAATCACCTATCCGATCCTCTATCCTATCCTTTCCTCTATCCTATCCTATCCTCAATCCTATCCTCTCCTCTATCCTATCCTATCCTCTATCCTATCCAATCCCCTACCCTATCCTCTATCCTATCCTATCCTCTATCGTATCCTATCCTCTATCCTATCCAATCCTATATCCTATCCTATCCGCTATCCTATCCTATCCTCTATCCTATCCTATCCTCTATCCTATACTATCCTCTATCCTATCCTATCCTCCATCCTATCCGATCCTCTATCTTATCCTATCCTCTATAGTATCCTATCCTCTATCCTATTCTATATTCTATCCTATCCTATCCTCTATCCTATACTATCCTCTATCCTATCCTATCCTCTATCCTATCCAATCACCTATCCGATCCTCTATCCTATCCTTTCCTCTATCCTATCCTATCCTCAATCCTATCCTGTCCTCTATCCTATCCTATCCTCTATCCTATCCAATCCCCTACCCTATCCTCTATCCTATCCTATCCTCTATCGTATCCTATCCTCTATCCTATCCAATCCTATATCCTATCCTATCCGCTATCCTATCCTATCCTCTATCCTATCCTATCCTCTATCCTATCCTATCCTCTATCCTATCCAATCCCCTATCCGATCCTCTATCCTATCATATCCTCTATCCTATCCTATCCTCTATCCTATCCTATCCTCTATCCTATACTATCCTCTATCCTATCCTATCCTCTATCCTATCCAATCACCTATCCGATCCTCTATCCTATCCTTTCCTCTATCCTATACTATCCTCAATCCTACCCTATCCTCTATCCTATCCTATCCTCTATCCTATCCTATCGTCTACCCTACCCTATCCTCTATCGTCTCCTGTCCTCTATCCTATACAATCCACTATCCTATAATCTATCCTATCCTATACTCTATCCTATCCAATCCCCTATCCCATCCTCTATGCTATCCTATCCACTATCCTATACTATCCTCTATCCTATCCTATCCTCTATCCTATACTATCCTCTATCCTATCCTATCCTCTATCCTATCCAATCACCTATCCTATCCTCTATCCTATCCTATCCTCTACCCTATCCTATCCTCTATCCTCTCCTATCCTCTATCCTATCCTATCCTATCCTCTATCCTATCCTATCCTCTATCCAATCCTATCCTCTATCCTATCCTATCCTCTATAATATCCTATCCTCTATCGTATCCTATCCTCTATCCTATCCTATCCTCTATCCTATACAATCCACTATCCTATCCTCTATCCTATCCTCTATCCTATCCTATCCTCTATCCTATCCTATCTTCTATCCTATCCTATCATCTATCCTATCCACTATCGTATCCTATCCTCTATCCTATCCAATCCTATATCCTATCCAATCCTATATCCTATCCTCTATCCTATCCTATCCACTATCCTATCCTATCCTCTATCCTATCCTATCCTCTATCCTATCCTATCCTCTATCCTATCCTATCCTCTATCCTATCCTATCCTATCCTCTATCCTATCATATCCTCTATCCTATCCTATCCTCTATAATATCCTATCCTCTATCGTATTCTATCCTCTATCCTATCCTATCCTCTATCCTATCCTATCCTCTATCCTATCATATCCTCTATCCTATCCTATCCTCTATCCTATCCTATCCTCTATCCTATCCTATCCTCTATCCTATCCTATCCTCTATCCTATCCTATCCTCAATACTATCCTTTCCTCTATCCTATCCTATCCTCTATCCTATCCAATCCCCTATCCTATCCTCTATCCTATCCTATCCTCTATCGTATCCTATCCTCTATCCTCTATCCTATCCTATCCTCTATCCTATCCTGTCCTCTATCCTATCCTATCCTCTATGCTATCCTATCCTCTATCCTATACTATCCTCTATCCTATCCTATCCTCTATCCTATCCTATAGTCTACCCTATCCTATCCTCTATCGTCTCCTGTCCTCTATCCTATACAATACACTATCCTATCCTCTATCCTATCCTATCCTCTATCCTATCCTATCTTCTATCCTATCCTCTCATCTAATCTATCCACTATCGTATCCTATCCTCTATCCTATCCAATCCTATATCCTATCCTCTATCCAATCCGATCCTCTATCCTATCCTATCCTCTATCCTATCCTATCCTCTATAATATCCTATCCTCTATCGTATCCTATCCTCTATCCTATCCTATCCTCTATCCTATCCGATCCTCTATCCTATCATATCCTCTATCCTATCCTATCCTCTATCCTCTATCCTATCCTATCCTCAATCCTATCCTATCCACTATCCTATCCTATCCTCTATCCTATCCAATCCCCTATCCTATCCTCTATCCTATCCTATCCTCTATCGTATCCTATCCTCTATCCTATCCTATCCTCTATGCTATCCTATCCTCTATCCTATACTATCCTCTATCCTATCCTATCCTCTATTTTATCCTATCCTCTATCCTATCCTATCCTCAATCCTATCCTATCCTCTATCCTATCCTATCCTCTATCTTATCCTATCCTCTATCCTATCCTCTATCCTATCCTATCCTCTATCCTATCCAATCCCCTATCCTATCCTCTATCGTCTCCTGTCCTCTATCCTCTACAATCCCCTATCCTATCATCTATCCTATCCTATCCTCTATCCTATCCTATCCTCTATACTATCCTATCCTCTATCCTATCCTATCCTCTATAATATCCTATCCTCTATCCTATCCTATCCTCAATCCTATCCTATCCTCTATCCTATCCTATCCTATCCTCTATCCTATGCTATCCTCTATCCTATCCTATGCTCTATCCTATCCTATCCTCTATCCTATCCTATCCTCTATGCTATCCTATCCTCTATCCTATACTATCCTCTATCCTATCCAATCCTCTATCCTATCCAATCACCTATCCTATCCTCTATCCTATCCTTTCCTTTATCCTATACTATCCTCAATCCTATCCTATCCTCTATCCTATCCTATCCTCTATCCTATCCAATCCCCTATCCATTCCTCTATCCTATCATATCCTCTTTCCTATCCTATCCTCTATCCTAACCTATCCTCTATCCTATACTATCCTCTATCCTATCCTATCCTCCATCCTATCCGATCCTCTATCTTATCCTATCCTCTATAGTATCCTATCCTCTATCCTATTCTATATTCTATCCTATCCTATCCTCTATCCTATACTATCCTCTATCCTATCAGATCCTCTATCCTATCCAATCACCTATCCGATCCTCTATCCTATCCTTTCCTCTATCCTATCCTATCCTCAATCCTATCCTCTCCTCTATCCTATCCTATCCTCTATCCTATCCAATCCCCTACCCTATCCTCTATCCTATCCTATCCTCTATCGTATCCTATCCTCTATCCTATCCAATCCTATATCCTATCCTATCCGCTATCCTATCCTATCCTCTATCCTATCCTATCCTCTATCCTATACTATCCTCTATCCTATCCTATCCTCCATCCTATCCGATCCTCTATCTTATCCTATCCTCTATAGTATCCTATCCTCTATCCTATTCTATATTCTATCCTATCCTATCCTCTATCCTATACTATCCTCTATCCTATCCTATCCTCTATCCTATCCAATCACCTATCCGATCCTCTATCCTATCCTTTCCTCTATCCTATCCTATCCTCAATCCTATCCTGTCCTCTATCCTATCCTATCCTCTATCCTATCCAATCCCCTACCCTATCCTCTATCCTATCCTATCCTCTATCGTATCCTATCCTCTATCCTATCCAATCCTATATCCTATCCTATCCGCTATCCTATCCTATCCTCTATCCTATCCTATCCTCTATCCTATCCTATCCTCTATCCTATCCAATCCCCTATCCGATCCTCTATCCTATCATATCCTCTATCCTATCCTATCCTCTATCCTATCCTATCCTCTATCCTATACTATCCTCTATCCTATCCTATCCTCTATCCTATCCAATCACCTATCCGATCCTCTATCCTATCCTTTCCTCTATCCTATACTATCCTCAATCCTACCCTATCCTCTATCCTATCCTATCCTCTATCCTATCCTATCGTCTACCCTACCCTATCCTCTATCGTCTCCTGTCCTCTATCCTATACAATCCACTATCCTATAATCTATCCTATCCTATACTCTATCCTATCCAATCCCCTATCCCATCCTCTATGCTATCCTATCCACTATCCTATACTATCCTCTATCCTATCCTATCCTCTATCCTATACTATCCTCTATCCTATCCTATCCTCTATCCTATCCAATCACCTATCCTATCCTCTATCCTATCCTATCCTCTACCCTATCCTATCCTCTATCCTCTCCTATCCTCTATCCTATCCTATCCTATCCTCTATCCTATCCTATCCTCTATCCTATCCTATCCTCTATCCTATCCTATCCTCTATAATATCCTATCCTCTATCGTATCCTATCCTCTATCCTATCCTATCCTCTATCCTATACAATCCACTATCCTATCCTCTATCCTATCCTCTATCCTATCCTATCCTCTATCCTATCCTATCTTCTATCCTATCCTATCATCTATCCTATCCACTATCGTATCCTATCCTCTATCCTATCCAATCCTATATCCTATCCAATCCTATATCCTATCCTCTATCCTATCCTATCCACTATCCTATCCTATCCTCTATCCTATCCTATCCTCTATCCTATCCTATCCTCTATCCTATCCTATCCTCTATCCTATCCTATCCTATCCTCTATCCTATCATATCCTCTATCCTATCCTATCCTCTATAATATCCTATCCTCTATCGTATTCTATCCTCTATCCTATCCTATCCTCTATCCTATCCTATCCTCTATCCTATTATATCCTCTATCCTATCCTATCCTCTATCCTATCCTATCCTCTATCCTATCCTATCCTCTATCCTATCCTATCCTCTATCCTATCCTATCCTCAATACTATCCTTTCCTCTATCCTATCCTATCCTCTATCCTATCCAATCCCCTATCCTATCCTCTATCCTATCCTATCCTCTATCGTATCCTATCCTCTATCCTCTATCCTATCCTATCCTCTATCCTATCCTGTCCTCTATCCTATCCTATCCTCTATGCTATCCTATCCTCTATCCTATACTATCCTCTATCCTATCCTATCCTCTATCCTATCCTATCCTCTATCCTATCCTATCCTATCCTCTATCCTATCCTATCCTCTATCCTATCTTATACTCTATCCTATCCTATCCTCTATCCTATACTATCCTCAATCCTATCCTATCCTCTATCCTATCCTATCCTGTATCTTATCCAATCACCTATCCGGTCCTCTATCCTATCCTTTCCTCTATCCTATACTATCCTCAATCCTATCCTATCCTCTATCCTATCCTATCCTCTATCCTATCCAATCCCCTATCCGATCCTCTATCCTATCATATCCTCTATCCTATCCTATCCTCTATCCTAACCTATCCTCTATCCTATCCTATCCTCTATCCTATCCTATCCAATCCTCTATCCTATCCTATCCTCTATCCTATCTTATCCTCTATCCTATCCTATCCTCTATAATATCCTATCCTCTATCCTATCCTATCCTCAATCCTATCCTATCCTCTATCCTATTCTATCCTCTATCCTATCCTATCCTCTATCCTATCCTCTATCCTACCCTCTATCATATCCTCTATCCTATCCTCTATCCTATCCTATCATCTATCTTATCCTATCCTCTATCCTATCCTATCGTCTAACCTATCCTATCCTCTATCGTCTCCTGTCCTCTATCCTATACAATCCCCTATCCTATCCTCTATCCGATCCTATCCTCTATCGTATCCTATACTCTATCCTATCGAATCCCCTATCCTATCCTCTATGCTATCCTATCCACTATCCTATCCTATCCTCTATCCTATCCTATCCTCTATCCTATCCTATCCTCTATCCTATCCTATCCTCTATCCTATCTTATACTCTATCCTATCCTATCCTCTATCCTATCCTATCTTCTATCCTATCCTATCATCTATCCTATCCACTATCGTATCCTATCCTCTATCCTATCCAATCCTATATCCTATCCAATCCTATATCCTATCCTCTATCCTATCCTATCCACTATCCTATCCTATCCTCTATCCTATCCTATCCTCTATCCTATCCTATCCTCTATCCTATCCTATCCTATCCTCTATCCTATCCTATCCTCTATCCTATCCTATCCTCTATCCTATTATATCCTCTATCCTATCCAATCCCCTATCCGATCCTCTATCCTATCATATCCTCTATCCTATCGTATCCTCTATCCTAACCTATCCTCTATCCTATCCTATCCTCTATCCTATCCTATCCAATCCTCTATCCTATCCTATCCTCTATCCTATCTTATCCTCTATCCTATCCTATCCTCTATAATATCCTATCCTCTATCCTATCCTATCCTCTATCGTATCCTATCCTCTATCCTATCCTATCCTCTATCCTATACAATCCACTATCCTATCCTCTATCCTATCCTCTATCCTATCCTATCCTCTATCCTATCCTATCTTCTATCCTATCCTATCATCTATCCTATCCACTATCGTATCCTATCCTCTATCCTATCCAATCCTATATCCTATCCTATCCGCTATCCTATCCTATCCTCTATCCTATCCTATCCTCTATCCTATCCTATCCTCTATCCTATCCTATCCTCTATCCTATCCTATCCTCTATGCTATCCTATCCTCTATCCTATACTATCCTCTATCCTATCCAATCCTCTATCCTATCCAATCACCTACCCTATCCTCTATCCAATCCTTTCCTTTATCCTATACTATCCTCAATCCTATCCTATCCTCTATCCTATCCTATCCTCTATCCTATCCTATATTCTATCCTATCCAATCCCCTATCCGATCCTCTATCCTATCATATCCTCTATCCTATCCTATCCTCTATCCTATCCTATCCTCTATCCAATACTATCCTCTATCCTATCCTATCCTCTATCCTATCCAATCACCTATCCGATCCTCTATCCTATCCTTTCCTCTATCCTATACTATCCTCAATCCTACCCTATCCTCTATTCTATCCTATCCTCTATCCTATCCTATAGTCTACCCTATCCTATCCTCTATCGTCTCCTGTCCTCTATCCTATACAATACACTATCCTATCCTCTATCCTATCCTATCCTCTATCCTATCCTATCTTCTATCCTATCCTCTCATCTAATCTATCCACTATCGTATCCTATCCTCTATCCTATCCAATCCTATATCCTATCCTCTATCCAATCCGATCCTCTATCCTATCCTATCCTCTATCCTATCCTATCCTCTATAATATCCTATCCTCTATCGTATCCTATCCTCTATCCTATCCTATCCTCTATCCTATCCGATCCTCTATCCTATCATATCCTCTATCCTATCCTATCCTCTATCCTATCCTATCCTCTATCCTATCCTATCCTCTATCCTCTATCCTATCCTATCCTCAATCCTATCCTATCCACTATCCTATCCTATCCTCTATCCTATCCAATCCCCTATCCTATCCTCTATCCTATCCTATACTCTATCGTATCCTATCCACTATCCTCTATCCTATCCTATCCTCTATCCTATCCTATCCTCTATCCTATCCTATCCTCTATGCTATCCTATCCTCTATCCTATACTATCCTCTATCCTATCCTATCCTCTATTTTATCCTATCCTCTATCCTATCCTATCCTCAATCCTATCCTATCCTCTATCCTATCCTATCCTCTATCCTATCCTATCCTCTATCCTATCCTCTATCCTATCCTCTATCCTATCCTATCCTCTATCCTATCCAATCCCCTATCCTATCCTCTATCGTCTCCTGTCCTCTATCCTCTACAATCCCCTATCCTATCATCTATCCTATCCTATCCTCTATCCTATCCTATCCTCTATACTATCCTATCCTCTATCCTATCCTATCCTCTATAATATCCTATCCTCTATCCTATCCTATCCTCAATCCTATCCTATCCTCTATCCTATCCTATCCTATCCTCTATCCTATCCTATCCTCTATCCTATCCTATGCTCTATCCTATCCTATCCTCTATCCTATCCTATCCTCTATGCTATCCTATCCTCTATCCTATACTATCCTCTATCCTATCCAATCCTCTATCCTATCCAATCACCTATCCTATCCTCTATCCTATCCTTTCCTTTATCCTATACTATCCTCAATCCTATCCTATCCTCTATCCTATCCTATCCTCTATCCTATCCAATCCCCTATCCGATCCTCTATCCTATCATATCCTCTTTCCTATCCTATCCTCTATCCTAACCTATCCTCTATCCTATACTATCCTCTATCCTATCCTATCCTCCATCCTATCCGATCCTCTATCTTATCCTATCCTCTATAGTATCCTATCCTCTATCCTATTCTATATTCTATCCTATCCTATCCTCTATCCTATACTATCCTCTATCCTATCAGATCCTCTATCCTATCCAATCACCTATCCGATCCTCTATCCTATCCTTTCCTCTATCCTATCCTATCCTCAATCCTATCCTCTCCTCTATCCTATCCTATCCTCTATCCTATCCAATCCCCTACCCTATCCTCTATCCTATCCTATCCACTATCCTATCCTATCCTCTATCCTATCCTATCCTCTATCCTATCCTATCCTCTATCCTATCCTATCCTATCCTCTATCCTATCCTATCCTCTATCCTATCCTATCCTCTATCCTATTATATCCTCTATCCTATCCAATCCCCTATCCGATCCTCTATCCTATCATATCCTCTATCCTATCGTATCCTCTATCCTAACCTATCCTCTATCCTATCCTATCCTCTATCCTATCCTATCCAATCCTCTATCCTATCCTATCCTCTATCCTATCTTATCCTCTATCCTATCCTATCCTCTATAATATCCTATCCTCTATCCTATCCTATCCTCTATCGTATCCTATCCTCTATCCTATCCTATCCTCTATCCTATACAATCCACTATCCTATCCTCTATCCTATCCTCTATCCTATCCTATCCTCTATCCTATCCTATCTTCTATCCTATCCTATCATCTATCCTATCCACTATCGTATCCTATCCTCTATCCTATCCAATCCTATATCCTATCCTATCCGCTATCCTATCCTATCCTCTATCCTATCCTATCCTCTATCCTATCCTATCCTCTATCCTATCCTATCCTCTATCCTATCCTATCCTCTATGCTATCCTATCCTCTATCCTATACTATCCTCTATCCTATCCAATCCTCTATCCTATCCAATCACCTACCCTATCCTCTATCCAATCCTTTCCTTTATCCTATACTATCCTCAATCCTATCCTATCCTCTATCCTATCCTATCCTCTATCCTATCCTATCCTCTATCCTATCCAATCCCCTATCCGATCCTCTATCCTATCATATCCTCTATCCTATCCTATCCTCTATCCTATCCTATCCTCTATCCAATACTATCCTCTATCCTATCCTATCCTCTATCCTATCCAATCACCTATCCGATCCTCTATCCTATCCTTTCCTCTATCCTATACTATCCTCAATCCTACCCTATCCTCTATCCTATCCTATCCTCTATCCTATCCTATAGTCTACCCTATCCTATCCTCTATCGTCTCCTGTCCTCTATCCTATACAATACACTATCCTATCCTCTATCCTATCCTATCCTCTATCCTATCCTATCTTCTATCCTATCCTCTCATCTAATCTATCCACTATCGTATCCTATCCTCTATCCTATCCAATCCTATATCCTATCCTCTATCCAATCCGATCCTCTATCCTATCCTATCCTCTATCCTATCCTATCCTCTATAATATCCTATCCTCTATCGTATCCTATCCTCTATCCTATCCTATCCTCTATCCTATCCGATCCTCTATCCTATCATATCCTCTATCCTATCCTATCCTCTATCCTATCCTATCCTCTATCCTATCCTATCCTCTATCCTCTATCCTATCCTATCCTCAATCCTATCCTATCCACTATCCTATCCTATCCTCTATCCTATCCAATCCCCTATCCTATCCTCTATCCTATCCTATCCTCTATCGTATCCTATCCTCTATCCTCTATCCTATCCTATCCTCTATCCTATCCTATCCTCTATCCTATCCTATCCTCTATGCTATCCTATCCTCTATCCTATACTATCCTCTATCCTATCCTATCCTCTATTTTATCCTATCCTCTATCCTATCCTATCCTCAATCCTATCCTATCCTCTATCCTATCCTATCCTCTATCCTATCCTATCCTCTATCCTATCCTCTATCCTATCCTCTATCCTATCCTATCCTCTATCCTATCCAATCCCCTATCCTATCCTCTATCGTCTCCTGTCCTCTATCCTCTACAATCCCCTATCCTATCATCTATCCTATCCTATCCTCTATCCTATCCTATCCTCTATACTATCCTATCCTCTATCCTATCCTATCCTCTATAATATCCTATCCTCTATCCTATCCTATCCTCAATCCTATCCTATCCTCTATCCTATCCTATCCTATCCTCTATCCTATCCTATCCTCTATCCTATCCTATGCTCTATCCTATCCTATCCTCTATCCTATCCTATCCTCTATGCTATCCTATCCTCTATCCTATACTATCCTCTATCCTATCCAATCCTCTATCCTATCCAATCACCTATCCTATCCTCTATCCTATCCTTTCCTTTATCCTATACTATCCTCAATCCTATCCTATCCTCTATCCTATCCTATCCTCTATCCTATCCAATCCCCTATCCGATCCTCTATCCTATCATATCCTCTTTCCTATCCTATCCTCTATCCTAACCTATCCTCTATCCTATACTATCCTCTATCCTATCCTATCCTCCATCCTATCCGATCCTCTATCTTATCCTATCCTCTATAGTATCCTATCCTCTATCCTATTCTATATTCTATCCTATCCTATCCTCTATCCTATACTATCCTCTATCCTATCAGATCCTCTATCCTATCCAATCACCTATCCGATCCTCTATCCTATCCTTTCCTCTATCCTATCCTATCCTCAATCCTATCCTCTCCTCTATCCTATCCTATCCTCTATCCTATCCAATCCCCTACCCTATCCTCTATCCTATCCTATCCTCTATCGTATCCTATCCTCTATCCTATCCAATCCTATATCCTATCCTATCCGCTATCCTATCCTATCCTCTATCCTATCCTATCCTCTATCCTATACTATCCTCTATCCTATCCTATCCTCCATCCTATCCGATCCTCTATCTTATCCTATCCTCTATAGTATCCTATCCTCTATCCTATTCTATATTCTATCCTATCCTATCCTCTATCCTATACTATCCTCTATCCTATCCTATCCTCTATCCTATCCAATCACCTATCCGATCCTCTATCCTATCCTTTCCTCTATCCTATCCTATCCTCAATCCTATCCTGTCCTCTATCCTATCCTATCCTCTATCCTATCCAATCCCCTACCCTATCCTCTATCCTATCCTATCCTCTATCGTATCCTATCCTCTATCCTATCCAATCCTATATCCTATCCTATCCGCTATCCTATCCTATCCTCTATCCTATCCTATCCTCTATCCTATCCTATCCTCTATCCTATCCAATCCCCTATCCGATCCTCTATCCTATCATATCCTCTATCCTATCCTATCCTCTATCCTATCCTATCCTCTATCCTATACTATCCTCTATCCTATCCTATCCTCTATCCTATCCAATCACCTATCCGATCCTCTATCCTATACTTTCCTCTATCCTATACTATCCTCAATCCTACCCTATCCTCTATCCTATCCTATCCTCTATCCTATCCTATCGTCTACCCTACCCTATCCTCTATCGTCTCCTGTCCTCTATCCTATACAATCCACTATCCTATCCTCTATCCTATCCTATCCTCTATCCTATCCTATCTTCTATCCTATCCTCTCATCTAATCTATCCACTATCGTATCCTATCCTCTATCCTATCCAATCCTATATCCTATCCTCTATCCAATCCAATCCTCTATCCTATCCTATCCTCTATCCTATCCTATCCTCTATCCTATCCTATCCTCTATAATATCCTATCCTCTATCGTATCCTATCCTCTATCCTATCCTATCCTCTATCCTATCCGATCCTCTATCTTATCATATCCTCTATCCTATCCTATCCTCTATCCTATCCTATCCTCTATCCTATCCTATCCTCCATCCTCTATCCTATACTATCCTCAATCCTATCCTATCCTCTATCCTATCCTATCCTCTATCCTATACTATCCTCTATCCTATCCTATCCTCCATCCTATCCGATCCTCTATCTTATCCTATCCTCTATAGTATCCTATCCTCTATCCTATTCTATATTCTATCCTATCCTATCCTCTATCCTATACTATCCTCTATCCTATCCTATCCTCTATCCTATCCAATCACCTATCCGATCCTCTATCCTATCCTTTCCTCTATCCTATCCTACCCTCAATCCTATCCTGTCCTCTATCCTATCCTATCCTCTATCCTATCCAATCCCCTACCCTATCCTCTATCCTATCCTATCCTCTATCGTATCCTATCCTCTATCCTATCCAATCCTATATCCTATCCTATCCGCTATCCTATCCTATCCTCTATCCTATCCTATCCTCTATCCTATCCTATCCTCTATCCTATCCAATCCCCTATCCGATCCTCTATCCTATCATATCCTCTATCCTATCCTATCCTCTATCCTATCCTATCCTCTATCCTATACTATCCTCTATCCTATCCTATCCTCTATCCTATCCAATCCCCTATCCTATCCTCTATCCTATCCTATTCTTTATCCTATGCTCTATCCTATCCAATACCCTATCGTTTCCTCTATCCTATCCTATCCTCTATAATATCGTATCCTCTATCCTATCCTATACTCTATCCTATCCTATCCTATCCTATCCTTTATCCTATAATATCCTCTATCCTATCCTATCCTCTATGCTATCCTATCCTCTATCCTATCCTATCCTCTATCCTATCCTATCCTATCCTCTATCCTATCATATCCTCTATCCTATCCTATCCTCTATAATATCCTATCCTCTATCGTATTCTATCCTCTATCCTATCCTATCCTCTATCCTATCCTATCCTCTATCCTATCATATCCTCTATCCTATCCTATCCTCTATCCTATCCTATCCTCTATCCTATCCTATCCTCTATCCTATCCTATCCTCTATCCTATCCTATCCTCAATACTATCCTATCCTCTATCCTATCCTATCCTCTATCCTATCCAATCCCCTATCCTATCCTCTATCCTATCCTATCCTCTATCCTATCCTATCCTCTATCCTATCCTATCCTCTATCCTATATTATCCTCTATCCTATCTTATACT
Organism: Halictus rubicundus; assembly: GCF_050948215.1. NCBI lineage: Eukaryota > Metazoa > Arthropoda > Insecta > Hymenoptera > Halictidae > Halictus > Halictus rubicundus. The sequence goes on from NW_027489465.1 coordinate 17,559, forward strand.
CTATCCTATCCTATCCTCTATCCTATACTATCCTCAATCCTATCCTATCCTCTATCCTATCCTATCCTCTATCTTATTCAATCACCTATCCGGTCCTCTATCCTATCCTTTCCTCTATCCTATACTATCCTCAATCCTATCCTATCCTCTATCCTATCCTATCCTCTATCCTATCCAATCCCCTATCCGATCCTCTATCCTATCATATCCTCTATCCTATCCTATCCTCTATCCTAACCTATCCTCTATCCTATCCTATCCTCTATCCTATCCTATCCAATCCTCTATCCTATCCTATCCTCTATCCTATCTTATCCTCTATCCTATCCTATCCTCTATAATATCCTATCCTCTATCCTATCCTATCCTCAATCCTATCCTATCCTCTATCCTATTCTATCCTCTATCCTATCCTATCCTCTATCCTATCCTCTATCCTACCCTCTATCATATCCTCTATCCTATCCTCTATCCTATCCTATCATCTATCTTATCCTATCCTCTATCCTATCCTATCGTCTAACCTATCCTATCCTCTATCGTCTCCTGTCCTCTATCCTATACAATCCCCTATCCTATCCTCTATCCGATCCTATCCTCTATCGTATCCTATACTCTATCCTATCGAATCCCCTATCCTATCCTCTATGCTATCCTATCCACTATCCTATCCTATCCTCTATCCTATCCTATCCTCTATCCTATCCTATAATCTATCCTATCCTATCCTCTATCCTATCTTATACTCTATCCTATACTATCCTCAATCCTATCCTATCCTCTATCCTATCCTATCCTCTATCCTATCCAATCCCCTATCCGATCCTCTATCCTATCATATCCTCTATCCTATCGTATCCTCTATCCTAACCTATCCTCTATCCTATCCTCTCCTCTATCCTATCCTATCCAATCCTCTATCCTATCCTATCCTCTATCCTATCTTATCCTCTATCCTATCCTATCCTCTATAATATCCTATCCTCTATCCTATCCTATCCTCAATCCTATCCTATCCTCTATCCTATTCTATCCTCTATCCTATCCTATCCTCTATCCTATCCTCTATCCTACCCTCTATCCTATCCTCTATCCTATCCTCTATCCTATCCTATCATCTATCTTATCCTATCCTCTATCCTATCCTATCGTCTAACCTATCCTATCCTCTATCGTCTCCTGTCCTCTATCCTATACAATCCCCTATCCTATCCTCTATCCGATCCTATCCTCTATCGTATCCTATACTCTATCCTATCGAATCCCCTATCCTATCCTCTATGCTATCCTATCCACTATCCTATCCTATCCTCTATCCTATCCTATCCTCTATCCTATCCTATCCTCTATCCTATCCTATCCTCTATCCTATCTTATACTCTATCCTATCCTATCCTCTATCCTATACTATCCTCAATCCTATCCTATCCTCTATCCTATCCTATCCTCTATCCTATCCAATCCCCTATCCGATCCTCTATCCTATCATATCCTCTATCCTATCCTATCCTCTATCCTAACCTATCCTCTATCCTATCCTATCCTCTATCCTATCCTATCCAATCCTCTATCCTATCCTATCCTCTATCCTATCTTATCCTCTATCCTATATTATCCTCTATCCTATCCTATCCTCAATCCTATCCTATCCTCTATCCTATTCTATCCTCTATCCTATCCTATCCTCTATCCTATCCTCTATCCTATCCTCTATCCTATCCTCTATCCTATCCTCTATCCTATCCTCTATCCTATCCTATCATCTATCTTATCCTATCCTCTATCGTATCCTATCGTCTAACCTATCCTATCCTCTATCGTCTCCTGTCCTCTATCCTATACAATCCCCTATCCTATCCTCTATCCGATCCTATCCTCTATCGTATCCTATACTCTATCCTATCGAATCCCCTATCCTATCCTCTATGCTATCCTATCCACTATCCTATACTATCCTCTATCCTATCCTATAATCCATCCTATACTATCCTCTATCCTATCCTATCCTCTATAATATCCTATCCTCTATCGTATCCTATCCTCTATCCTATCCTATCCTCTATCCTATACAATCCTATATCCTATCCCTTATCCTATCCTATCCACTATCCTATCCTATCCTCTATCCTATCCTATCCTCTATCCTATCCTATCCTCTATCCTATCCTATCCTATCCTCTATCCTATCCTATCCTCTATCCTATCCTATCCTCTATCCTATCCGATCCTCTATCCTATCATATCCTCTATCCTATCCTATCCTCTATCCTATCCTATCCTCTATCCTATCCTATCCTCTATCCTATCATATCCTCTATCCTATCCTATCCTCTATCCTATCCTATCCTCTATCCTATCCTATCCTCTATCCTATCCTATCCTCTATCCTATCCTATCCTCAATACTATCCTATCCTCTATCCTATCCTATCCTCTATCCTATCCAATCCCCTATCCTATCCTCTATCCTATCCTATCCTCTATCGTATCCTATCCTCTATCCTCTATCCTATCCTATCCTCTATCCTATCCTGTCCTCTATCCTATCCTATCCTCTATGCTATCCTATCCTCTATCCTATACTATCCTCTATCCTATCCTATCCTCTATCCTATCCTATCCTCTATCCTATCCTATCCTCTATCCTATCCTATCCTCTATCCTATCTTATACTCTATCCTATCCTATCCTCTATCCTATACTATCCTCAATCCTATCCTATCCTCTATCCTATCCTATCCTCTATCTTATCCAATCACCTATCCGATCCTCTATCCTATCCTTTCCTCTATCCTATACTATCCTCAATCCTATCCTATCCTCTATCCTATCCTATCCTCTATCCTATCCAATCCCCTATCCGATCCTCTATCCTATCATATCCTCTATCCTATCCTATCCTCTATCCTAACCTATCCTCTATCCTATCCTATCCTCTATCCTATCCTATCCAATCCTCTATCCTATCCTATCCTCTATCCTATCTTATCCTCTATCCTATCCTATCCTCTATAATATCCTATCCTCTATCCTATCCTATCCTCAATCCTATCCTATCCTCTATCCTATTCTATCCTCTATCCTATCCTATCCTCTATCCTATCCTCTATCCTACCCTCTATCCTATCCTCTATCCTATCCTCTATCCTATCCTATCATCTATCTTATCCTATCCTCTATCCTATCCTATCGTCTAACCTATCCTATCCTCTATCGTCTCCTGTCCTCTATCCTATACAATCCCCTATCCTATCCTCTATCCGATCCTATCCTCTATCGTATCCTATACTCTATCCTATCGAATCCCCTATCCTATCCTCTATGCTATCCTATCCACTATCCTATCCTATCCTCTATCCTATCCTATCCTCTATCCTATCCTATCCTCAATCCTATCCTATCCTCTATCCTATCCTATCCTCTATCCTATCCAATCCCCTATCCGATCCTCTATCCTATCATATCCTCTATCCTATCCTATCCTCTATCCTAACCTATCCTCTATCCTATCCTATCCTCTATCCTATCCTATCCAATCCTCTATCCTATCCTATCCTCTATCCTATCTTATCCTCTATCCTATCCTATCCTCTATCCTATCCTATCCTCAATCCTATCCTATCCTCTATCCTATTCTATCCTCTATCCTATCCTATCCTCTATCCTATCCTCTATCCTATCCTCTATCCTATCCTCTATCCTATCCTCTATCCTATCCTATCATCTATCTTATCCTATCCTCTATCCTATCCTATCGTCTAACCTATCCTATCCTCTATCGTCTCCTGTCCTCTATCCTATACAATCCCCTATCCTATCCTCTATCCGATCCTATCCTCTATCGTATCCTATACTCTATCCTATCGAATCCCCTATCCTATCCTCTATGCTATCCTATCCACTATCCTATCCTATCCTCTATCCTATCCTATCCTCTATCCTATCCTATCCTCTATCCTATCCTATCCTCTATCCTATCTTATACTCTATCCTATCCTATCCTCTATCCTATACTATCCTCAATCCTATCCTATCCTCTATCCTATCCTATCCTCTATCTTATCCAATCACCTATCCGATCCTCTATCCTATCCTTTCCTCTATCCTATACTATCCTCAATCCTATCCTATCCTCTATCCTATCCTATCCTCTATCCTATCCAATCCCCTATCCGATCCTCTATCCTATCATATCCTCTATCCTATCCTATCCTCTATCCTAACCTATCCTCTATCCTATCCTATCCTCTATCCTATCCTATCCAATCCTCTATCCTATCCTATCCTCTATCCTATCTTATCCTCTATCCTATCCTATCCTCTATCCTATCCTATCCTCAATCCTATCCTATCCTCTATCCTATTCTATCCTCTATCCTATCCTATCCTCTATCCTATCCTCTATCCTATCCTCTATCCTATCCTCTATCCTATCCTCTATCCTATCCTATCATCTATCTTATCCTATCCTCTATCCTATCCTATCGTCTAACCTATCCTATCCTCTATCGTCTCCTGTCCTCTATCCTATACAATCCCCTATCCTATCCTCTATCCGATCCTATCCTCTATCATATCCTATACTCTATCCTATCGAATCCCCTATCCTATCCTCTATGCTATCCTATCCACTATCCTATACTATCCTCTATCCTATCCTATAATCCATCCTATACTATCCTCTATCCTATCCTATCCTCTATAATATCCTATCCTCTATCGTATCCTATCCTCTATCCTATCCTATCCTCTATCCTATACAATCCACTATCCTATCCTCTATCCTATCCTCTATCCTATCCTATCCTCAATACTATCCTATCCTCTATCCTATCCTATCCTCTATCCTATCCAATCCCCTATCCTATCCTCTATCCTATCCTGTCCTCTATCCTATCCTATCCTCTATGCTATCCTATCCTCTATCCTATACTATCCTCTATCCTATCCTATCCTCTATCCTATCCTATCCTCTATCCTATCCTATCCTCTATCCTATCCTATCCTCTATCCTATCTTATACTCTATCCTATCCTATCCTCTATCCTATACTATCCTCAATCCTATCCTATCCTCTATCCTATCCTATCCTCTATCTCATCCAATCACCTATCCGATCCTCTATCCTATCCTTTCCTCTATCCTATACTATCCTCAATCCTATCCTATCCTCTATCCTATCCTATCCTCTATCCTATCCAATCCCCTATCCGATCCTCTATCCTATCATATCCTCTATCCTATCCTATCCTCTATCCTAACCTATCCTCTATCCTATCCTATCCTCTATCCTATCCTATCCAATCCTCTATCCTATCCTATCCTCTATCCTATCCTATCCTCTATAATATCCTATCCTCTATCCTATCCTATCCACAATACTATCCTATCCTCTATCCTATTCTATCCTCTATCCTATCCTATCCTCTATCCTATCCTCTATCCTATCCTCTATCCTATCCTCTATCCTATCCTCTATCCTATCCTATCATCTATCTTATCCTATCCTCTATCCTATCCTATCGTCTAACCTATCCTATCCTCTATCGTCTCCTGTCCTCTATCCTATTCAATCCCCTATCCTATCCTCTATCCGATCCTATCCTCTATCGTATCCTATACTCTATCCTATCGAATCCCCTATCCTATCCTCTATGCTATCCTATCCACTATCCTATCCTATCCTCTATCCTATCCTATCCTCTATCCTATCCTATCCTCTATCCTATCCTATCCTCTATCCTATCTTATACTCTATCCTATCCTATCCTCTATCCTATACTATCCTCAATCCTATCCTATCCTCTATCCTATCCTATCCTCTATCCTATCCTATCCTCTATCCTATCCTCTATCCTATCCTCTATCCTATCCTCTATCCTATCCTCTATCCTATCCTCTATCCTATCCAATCCCCTCTCCGATCCTCTATCCTATCATATCCTCTATCCTATCCTATCCTCTATCCTAACCTATCCTCTATCCTATCCTATCCTCTATCCTATCCTATCCAATCCTCTATCCTATCCTATCCTCTATCCTATCTTATCCTCTATCCTATCCTATCCTCTATCCTATCCTATCCTCAATCCTATCCTATCCTCTATCCTATTCTATCCTCTATCCTATCCTATCCTCTATCCTATCCTCTATCCTATCCTCTATCCTATCCTCTATCCTATCCTCTATCCTATCCTCTATCCTATCCTATCATCTATCTTATCCTATCCTCTATCCTATCCTATCGTCTAACCTATCCTATCCTCTATCGTCTCCTGTCCTCTATCCTATACAATCCCCTATCCTATCCTCTATCCGATCCTATCCTCTATCGTATCCTATACTCTATCCTATCGAATCCCCTATCCTATCCTCTATGCTATCCTATCCACTATCCTATACTATCCTCTATCCTATCCTATAATCCATCCTATACTATCCTCTATCCTATCCTATCCTCTATCCTATCCAATCACCTATCCTATCCTCTATCCTACCCTATCCTCTACCCTATCCTATCCTCTATCCTATCCTCTATCCTATCCTATCCTCTATCCTACCCAATCCCCTAACCTATCCTCTATCCTATCCTATCCTCTATCGTATCCTACCCTCTATCCTATCCAATCCTATATCCTATCCTATACGCTATCCTATCCCATCCTCTATCCTATCCTATCCTCTATCCTATCCTATCCTCTATAATATCCTATCCTCTATCCTATCCTATCCTCTATCCTTTCCTATCCTCTATCCTATCCTATCCTCTATCCTATCCTATCCTCTATCCTATCCTATCCTCTATCCTATCCTCTATCCTATCCTATCCTCTATCCTATCCAATCCCCTAACCTATCCTCTATCCTATCCTCTATCGTCTCCTGTCCTCTATCCTATACAATCCCCTATCCTATCCTCTATCCTATCCTATCCTCTATCCTATCCTATCCTCTTTCCTATCCTATCATCTATCCTATCCTATCCTCTATCCTATCCTATCCTCTATACTATCCTATCCTCTATCCTATCCTATCCTCTATAATATCCTATCCTCTATCCTATCCTATCCTCAATCCTATCCTATCCTCTATCCTATCCTATCCTGTATCCTATCCTATCCTCTATCCTATCCTATCCTCTATCCTATCGTATCCTCTACCCTAACCTATCCTCTATCCTATCCTATCCTATCCTCTATCCTATACTATCCTCTATCCTATCCTATCCTCTATCCTAACCTATCCTCTATCCTATCCTATCCTCTATAATATCCTATTCTCTATCGTATCCTATCCTCTATCATATCCGATCCTCTATCCTATCATATCCTCTATCCTATCCTATCCTCTATCCTATCCTATCCTCTATCCTATCCTATCCTCTATCCTATCCTATCCTCAATCCTATCCTCTATCCTCTATCCTATCCTATCCTCTATCCTATCCTATCCTCTATCCTATCCTATCCTCTATCCTATCCTATCCTTTATCCTATCCTATCCTCTATCCTATCTTATACTCTATCCTATCCTATCCTCTATCCTATACTATCCTCAATCCTATCCTATCCTCTATCCTATCCTATCCTCTATCCTATCCAATCACCTATCCTATCCTCTATCCTATCCTATCCTCTATCCTATCCTATCCTCAATCCTATCCTATCCTCTATCCTATCCTATCCTCTATCCTATCCAATCCCCTATCCTATCCTCTATCCTATCCTATCCTCTATCGTATCCTATCCTCTATCCTCTATCCTATCCTATCCTCTATCCTATCCTATCCTCTATCCTATCCTATCCTCTATGCTATCCTATCCTCTATCCTATACTATCCTCTACCCTATCCTATCCTCTATCCTATCCTATCCTCTATCCTATCCTATCCTCTATCCTATCCTATCCTCTATCCTATCCTATCCTCTATCCTATCCTATCCTCAATACTATCCTATCCTCTATCCTATCCTATCCTCTATCCTATCCAATCCCCTATCCTATCCTCTATCCTATCCTATCCTCTATCCTATCCTATCCTCTATCCTATCCTATCCTCTATCCTATCCTATCCTCTATCCTATCTTATACTCTATCCTATCCTATCCTCTATCCTATACTATCCTCAATCCTATCCTATCCTCTATCCTATCCTATCCTCTATCTTATCCAATCACCTATCCGGTCCTCTATCCTATCCTTTCCTCTATCCTATACTATCCTCAATCCTATCCTATCCTCTATCCTATCCTATCCTCTATCCTATCCAATCCCCTATCCTATCCTCTATCCTATCCTATCCTCTATCCTATCCTATCCTCTATCCTATCCTATCCTCTATCCTATCTTATACTCTATCCTATCCTATCCTCTATCCTATACTATCCTCAATCCTATCCTATCCTCTATCCTATCCTATCCTCTATCTTATCCAATCACCTATCCGATCCTCTATCCTATCCTTTCCTCTATCCTATACTATCCTCAATCCTATCCTATCCTCTATCCTATCCTATCCTCTATCCTATCCAATCCCCTATCCGATCCTCTATCCTATCATATCCTCTATCCTATCCTATCCTCTATCCTAACCTATCCTCTATCCTATCCTATCCTCTATCCTATCCTATCCAATCCTCTATCCTATCCTATCCTCTATCCTATCTTATCCTCTATCCTATCCTATCCTCTATCCTATCCTATCCTCAATCCTATCCTATCCTCTATCCTATTCTATCCTCTATCCTATCCTATCCTCTATCCTATCCTCTATCCTATCCTCTATCCTATCCTCTATCCTATCCTCTATCCTATCCTATCATCTATCTTATCCTATCCTCTATCCTATCCTATCGTCTAACCTATCCTATCCTCTATCGTCTCCTGTCCTCTATCCTATACAATCCCCTATCCTATCCTCTATCCGATCCTATCCTCTATCGTATCCTATACTCTATCCTATCGAATCCCCTATCCTATCCTCTATGCTATCCTATCCACTATCCTATCCTATCCTCTATCCTATCCTATCCTCTATCCTATCCTATCCTCTATCCTATCCTATCCTCTATCCTATCTTATACTCTATCCTATCCTATCCTCTATCCTATACTATCCTCAATCCTATCCTATCCTCTATCCTATCCTATCCTCTATCTTATCCAATCACCTATCCGATCCTCTATCCTATCCTTTCCTCTATCCTATACTATCCTCAATCCTATCCTATCCTCTATCCTATCCTATCCTCTATCCTATCCAATCCCCTATCCGATCCTCTATCCTATCATATCCTCTATCCTATCCTATCCTCTATCCTAACCTATCCTCTATCCTATCCTATCCTCTATCCTATCCTATCCAATCCTCTATCCTATCCTATCCTCTATCCTATCTTATCCTCTATCCTATCCTATCCTCTATCCTAACCTATCCTCTATCCTATCCTATCCTCTATAATATCCTATTCTCTATCGTATCCTATCCTCTATCATATCCGATCCTCTATCCTATCATATCCTCTATCCTATCCTATCCTCTATCCTATCCTATCCTCTATCCTATCCTATCCTCTATCCTATCCTATCCTCAATCCTATCCTCTATCCTCTATCCTATCCTATCCTCTATCCTATCCTATCCTCTATCCTATCCTATCCTCTATCCTATCCTATCCTTTATCCTATCCTATCCTCTATCCTATCTTATACTCTATCCTATCCTATCCTCTATCCTATACTATCCTCAATCCTATCCTATCCTCTATCCTATCCTATCCTCTATCCTATCCAATCACCTATCCTATCCTCTATCCTATCCTATCCTCTATCCTATCCTATCCTCAATCCTATCCTATCCTCTATCCTATCCTATCCTCTATCCTATCCAATCCCCTATCCTATCCTCTATCCTATCCTATCCTCTATCGTATCCTATCCTCTATCCTCTATCCTATCCTATCCTCTATCCTATCCTATCCTCTATCCTATCCTATCCTCTATGCTATCCTATCCTCTATCCTATACTATCCTCTACCCTATCCTATCCTCTATCCTATCCTATCCTCTATCCTATCCTATCCTCTATCCTATCCTATCCTCTATCCTATCCTATCCTCTATCCTATCCTATCCTCAATACTATCCTATCCTCTATCCTATCCTATCCTCTATCCTATCCAATCCCCTATCCTATCCTCTATCCTATCCTATCCTCTATCCTATCCTATCCTCTATCCTATCCTATCCTCTATCCTATCCTATCCTCTATCCTATCCTATCCTCTATCCTATCTTATACTCTATCCTATCCTATCCTCTATCCTATACTATCCTCAATCCTATCCTATCCTCTATCCTATCCTATCCTCTATCTTATCCAATCACCTATCCGGTCCTCTATCCTATCCTTTCCTCTATCCTATACTATCCTCAATCCTATCCTATCCTCTATCCTATCCTATCCTCTATCCTATCCAATCCCCTATCCTATCCTCTATCCTATCCTATCCTCTATCCTATCCTATCCTCTATCCTATCCTATCCTCTATCCTATCTTATACTCTATCCTATCCTATCCTCTATCCTATACTATCCTCAATCCTATCCTATCCTCTATCCTATCCTATCCTCTATCTTATCCAATCACCTATCCGATCCTCTATCCTATCCTTTCCTCTATCCTATACTATCCTCAATCCTATCCTATCCTCTATCCTATCCTATCCTCTATCCTATCCAATCCCCTATCCGATCCTCTATCCTATCATATCCTCTATCCTATCCTATCCTCTATCCTAACCTATCCTCTATCCTATCCTATCCTCTATCCTATCCTATCCAATCCTCTATCCTATCCTATCCTCTATCCTATCTTATCCTCTATCCTATCCTATCCTCTATCCTATCCTATCCTCAATCCTATCCTATCCTCTATCCTATTCTATCCTCTATCCTATCCTATCCTCTATCCTATCCTCTATCCTATCCTCTATCCTATCCTCTATCCTATCCTCTATCCTATCCTATCATCTATCTTATCCTATCCTCTATCCTATCCTATCGTCTAACCTATCCTATCCTCTATCGTCTCCTGTCCTCTATCCTATACAATCCCCTATCCTATCCTCTATCCGATCCTATCCTCTATCGTATCCTATACTCTATCCTATCGAATCCCCTATCCTATCCTCTATGCTATCCTATCCACTATCCTATCCTATCCTCTATCCTATCCTATCCTCTATCCTATCCTATCCTCTATCCTATCCTATCCTCTATCCTATCTTATACTCTATCCTATCCTATCCTCTATCCTATACTATCCTCAATCCTATCCTATCCTCTATCCTATCCTATCCTCTATCTTATCCAATCACCTATCCGATCCTCTATCCTATCCTTTCCTCTATCCTATACTATCCTCAATCCTATCCTATCCTCTATCCTATCCTATCCTCTATCCTATCCAATCCCCTATCCGATCCTCTATCCTATCATATCCTCTATCCTATCCTATCCTCTATCCTAACCTATCCTCTATCCTATCCTATCCTCTATCCTATCCTATCCAATCCTCTATCCTATCCTATCCTCTATCCTATCTTATCCTCTATCCTATCCTATCCTCTATCCTAACCTATCCTCTATCCTATCCTATCCTCTATAATATCCTATTCTCTATCGTATCCTATCCTCTATCATATCCGATCCTCTATCCTATCATATCCTCTATCCTATCCTATCCTCTATCCTATCCTATCCTCTATCCTATCCTATCCTCTATCCTATCCTATCCTCAATCCTATCCTCTATCCTCTATCCTATCCTATCCTCTATCCTATCCTATCCTCTATCCTATCCTATCCTCTATCCTATCCTATCCTTTATCCTATCCTATCCTCTATCCTATCTTATACTCTATCCTATCCTATCCTCTATCCTATACTATCCTCAATCCTATCCTATCCTCTATCCTATCCTATCCTCTATCCTATCCAATCACCTATCCTATCCTCTATCCTATCCTATCCTCTATCCTATCCTATCCTCAATCCTATCCTATCCTCTATCCTATCCTATCCTCTATCCTATCCAATCCCCTATCCTATCCTCTATCCTATCCTATCCTCTATCGTATCCTATCCTCTATCCTCTATCCTATCCTATCCTCTATCCTATCCTATCCTCTATCCTATCCTATCCTCTATGCTATCCTATCCTCTATCCTATACTATCCTCTACCCTATCCTATCCTCTATCCTATCCTATCCTCTATCCTATCCTATCCTCTATCCTATCCTATCCTCTATCCTATCCTATCCTCTATCCTATCCTATCCTCTATCCTATCCTATCCTCAATACTATCCTATCCTCTATCCTATCCTATCCTCTATCCTATCCAATCCCCTATCCTATCCTCTATCCTATCCTATCCTCTATCCTATCCTATCCTCTATCCTATCCTATCCTCTATCCTATCCTATCCTCTATCCTATCTTATACTCTATCCTATCCTATCCTCTATCCTATACTATCCTCAATCCTATCCTATCCTCTATCCTATCCTATCCTCTATCTTATCCAATCACCTATCCGGTCCTCTATCCTATCCTTTCCTCTATCCTATACTATCCTCAATCCTATCCTATCCTCTATCCTATCCTATCCTCTATCCTATCCAATCCCCTATCCTATCCTCTATCCTATCCTATCCTCTATCCTATCCTATCCTCTATCCTATCCTATCCTCTATCCTATCTTATACTCTATCCTATCCTATCCTCTATCCTATACTATCCTCAATCCTATCCTATCCTCTATCCTATCCTATCCTCTATCTTATCCAATCACCTATCCGATCCTCTATCCTATCCTTTCCTCTATCCTATACTATCCTCAATCCTATCCTATCCTCTATCCTATCCTATCCTCTATCCTATCCAATCCCCTATCCGATCCTCTATCCTATCATATCCTCTATCCTATCCTATCCTCTATCCTAACCTATCCTCTATCCTATCCTATCCTCTATCCTATCCTATCCAATCCTCTATCCTATCCTATCCTCTATCCTATCTTATCCTCTATCCTATCCTATCCTCTATCCTATCCTATCCTCAATCCTATCCTATCCTCTATCCTATTCTATCCTCTATCCTATCCTATCCTCTATCCTATCCTCTATCCTATCCTCTATCCTATCCTCTATCCTATCCTCTATCCTATCCTATCATCTATCTTATCCTATCCTCTATCCTATCCTATCGTCTAACCTATCCTATCCTCTATCGTCTCCTGTCCTCTATCCTATACAATCCCCTATCCTATCCTCTATCCGATCCTATCCTCTATCGTATCCTATACTCTATCCTATCGAATCCCCTATCCTATCCTCTATGCTATCCTATCCACTATCCTATCCTATCCTCTATCCTATCCTATCCTCTATCCTATCCTATCCTCTATCCTATCCTATCCTCTATCCTATCTTATACTCTATCCTATCCTATCCTCTATCCTATACTATCCTCAATCCTATCCTATCCTCTATCCTATCCTATCCTCTATCTTATCCAATCACCTATCCGATCCTCTATCCTATCCTTTCCTCTATCCTATACTATCCTCAATCCTATCCTATCCTCTATCCTATCCTATCCTCTATCCTATCCAATCCCCTATCCGATCCTCTATCCTATCATATCCTCTATCCTATCCTATCCTCTATCCTAACCTATCCTCTATCCTATCCTATCCTCTATCCTATCCTATCCAATCCTCTATCCTATCCTATCCTCTATCCTATCTTATCCTCTATCCTATCCTATCCTCTATCCTATCCTATCCTCAATCCTATCCTATCCTCTATCCTATTCTATCCTCTATCCTATCCTATCCTCTATCCTATCCTCTATCCTATCCTCTATCCTATCCTCTATCCTATCCTCTATCCTATCCTATCATCTATCTTATCCTATCCTCTATCCTATCCTATCGTCTAACCTATCCTATCCTCTATCGTCTCCTGTCCTCTATCCTATACAATCCCCTATCCTATCCTCTATCCGATCCTATCCTCTATCATATCCTATACTCTATCCTATCGAATCCCCTATCCTATCCTCTATGCTATCCTATCCACTATCCTATACTATCCTCTATCCTATCCTATAATCCATCCTATACTATCCTCTATCCTATCCTATCCTCTATAATATCCTATCCTCTATCGTATCCTATCCTCTATCCTATCCTATCCTCTATCCTATACAATCCACTATCCTATCCTCTATCCTATCCTCTATCCTATCCTATCCTCAATACTATCCTATCCTCTATCCTATCCTATCCTCTATCCTATCCAATCCCCTATCCTATCCTCTATCCTATCCTGTCCTCTATCCTATCCTATCCTCTATGCTATCCTATCCTCTATCCTATACTATCCTCTATCCTATCCTATCCTCTATCCTATCCTATCCTCTATCCTATCCTATCCTCTATCCTATCCTATCCTCTATCCTATCTTATACTCTATCCTATCCTATCCTCTATCCTATACTATCCTCAATCCTATCCTATCCTCTATCCTATCCTATCCTCTATCTCATCCAATCACCTATCCGATCCTCTATCCTATCCTTTCCTCTATCCTATACTATCCTCAATCCTATCCTATCCTCTATCCTATCCTATCCTCTATCCTATCCAATCCCCTATCCGATCCTCTATCCTATCATATCCTCTATCCTATCCTATCCTCTATCCTAACCTATCCTCTATCCTATCCTATCCTCTATCCTATCCTATCCAATCCTCTATCCTATCCTATCCTCTATCCTATCCTATCCTCTATAATATCCTATCCTCTATCCTATCCTATCCTCAATACTATCCTATCCTCTATCCTATTCTATCCTCTATCCTATCCTATCCTCTATCCTATCCTCTATCCTATCCTCTATCCTATCCTCTATCCTATCCTCTATCCTATCCTATCATCTATCTTATCCTATCCTCTATCCTATCCTATCGTCTAACCTATCCTATCCTCTATCGTCTCCTGTCCTCTATCCTATTCAATCCCCTATCCTATCCTCTATCCGATCCTATCCTCTATCGTATCCTATACTCTATCCTATCGAATCCCCTATCCTATCCTCTATGCTATCCTATCCACTATCCTATCCTATCCTCTATCCTATCCTATCCTCTATCCTATCCTATCCTCTATCCTATCCTATCCTCTATCCTATCTTATACTCTATCCTATCCTATCCTCTATCCTATACTATCCTCAATCCTATCCTATCCTCTATCCTATCCTATCCTCTATCCTATCCTATCCTCTATCCTATCCTCTATCCTATCCTCTATCCTATCCTCTATCCTATCCTCTATCCTATCCTCTATCCTATCCAATCCCCTATCCGATCCTCTATCCTATCATATCCTCTATCCTATCCTATCCTCTATCCTAACCTATCCTCTATCCTATCCTATCCTCTATCCTATCCTATCCAATCCTCTATCCTATCCTATCCTCTATCCTATCTTATCCTCTATCCTATCCTATCCTCTATCCTATCCTATCCTCAATCCTATCCTATCCTCTATCCTATTCTATCCTCTATCCTATCCTATCCTCTATCCTATCCTCTATCCTATCCTCTATCCTATCCTCTATCCTATCCTCTATCCTATCCTCTATCCTATCCTATCATCTATCTTATCCTATCCTCTATCCTATCCTATCGTCTAACCTATCCTATCCTCTATCGTCTCCTGTCCTCTATCCTATACAATCCCCTATCCTATCCTCTATCCGATCCTATCCTCTATCGTATCCTATACTCTATCCTATCGAATCCCCTATCCTATCCTCTATGCTATCCTATCCACTATCCTATACTATCCTCTATCCTATCCTATAATCCATCCTATACTATCCTCTATCCTATCCTATCCTCTATCCTATCCAATCACCTATCCTATCCTCTATCCTACCCTATCCTCTACCCTATCCTATCCTCTATCCTATCCTCTATCCTATCCTATCCTCTATCCTACCCAATCCCCTAACCTATCCTCTATCCTATCCTATCCTCTATCGTATCCTACCCTCTATCCTATCCAATCCTATATCCTATCCTATACGCTATCCTATCCCATCCTCTATCCTATCCTATCCTCTATCCTATCCTATCCTCTATAATATCCTATCCTCTATCCTATCCTATCCTCTATCCTTTCCTATCCTCTATCCTATCCTATCCTCTATCCTATCCTATCCTCTATCCTATCCTATCCTCTATCCTATCCTCTATCCTATCCTATCCTCTATCCTATCCAATCCCCTAACCTATCCTCTATCCTATCCTCTATCGTCTCCTGTCCTCTATCCTATACAATCCCCTATCCTATCCTCTATCCTATCCTATCCTCTATCCTATCCTATCCTCTTTCCTATCCTATCATCTATCCTATCCTATCCTCTATCCTATCCTATCCTCTATACTATCCTATCCTCTATCCTATCCTATCCTCTATAATATCCTATCCTCTATCCTATCCTATCCTCAATCCTATCCTATCCTCTATCCTATCCTATCCTGTATCCTATCCTATCCTCTATCCTATCCTATCCTCTATCCTATCGTATCCTCTACCCTAACCTATCCTCTATCCTATCCTATCCTATCCTCTATCCTATACTATCCTCTATCCTATCCTATCCTCTATCCTAACCTATCCTCTATCCTATCCTATCCTCTATAATATCCTATTCTCTATCGTATCCTATCCTCTATCATATCCGATCCTCTATCCTATCATATCCTCTATCCTATCCTATCCTCTATCCTATCCTATCCTCTATCCTATCCTATCCTCTATCCTATCCTATCCTCAATCCTATCCTCTATCCTCTATCCTATCCTATCCTCTATCCTATCCTATCCTCTATCCTATCCTATCCTCTATCCTATCCTATCCTTTATCCTATCCTATCCTCTATCCTATCTTATACTCTATCCTATCCTATCCTCTATCCTATACTATCCTCAATCCTATCCTATCCTCTATCCTATCCTATCCTCTATCCTATCCAATCACCTATCCTATCCTCTATCCTATCCTATCCTCTATCCTATCCTATCCTCAATCCTATCCTATCCTCTATCCTATCCTATCCTCTATCCTATCCAATCCCCTATCCTATCCTCTATCCTATCCTATCCTCTATCGTATCCTATCCTCTATCCTCTATCCTATCCTATCCTCTATCCTATCCTATCCTCTATCCTATCCTATCCTCTATGCTATCCTATCCTCTATCCTATACTATCCTCTACCCTATCCTATCCTCTATCCTATCCTATCCTCTATCCTATCCTATCCTCTATCCTATCCTATCCTCTATCCTATCCTATCCTCTATCCTATCCTATCCTCAATACTATCCTATCCTCTATCCTATCCTATCCTCTATCCTATCCAATCCCCTATCCTATCCTCTATCCTATCCTATCCTCTATCCTATCCTATCCTCTATCCTATCCTATCCTCTATCCTATCCTATCCTCTATCCTATCTTATACTCTATCCTATCCTATCCTCTATCCTATACTATCCTCAATCCTATCCTATCCTCTATCCTATCCTATCCTCTATCTTATCCAATCACCTATCCGGTCCTCTATCCTATCCTTTCCTCTATCCTATACTATCCTCAATCCTATCCTATCCTCTATCCTATCCTATCCTCTATCCTATCCAATCCCCTATCCGATCCTCTATCCTATCATATCCTCTATCCTATCCTATCCTCTATCCTAACCTATCCTCTATCCTATCCTATCCTCTATCCTATCCTATCCAATCCTCTATCCTATCCTATCCTCTATCCTATCTTATCCTCTATCCTATCCTATCCTCTATAATATCCTATCCTCTATCCTATCCTATCCTCAATCCTATCCTATCCTCTATCCTATTCTATCCTCTATCCTATCCTATCCTCTATCCTATCCTCTATCCTACCCTCTATCATATCCTCTATCCTATCCTCTATCCTATCCTATCATCTATCTTATCCTATCCTCTATCCTATCCTATCGTCTAACCTATCCTATCCTCTATCGTCTCCTGTCCTCTATCCTATACAATCCCCTATCCTATCCTCTATCCGATCCTATCCTCTATCGTATCCTATACTCTATCCTATCGAATCCCCTATCCTATCCTCTATGCTATCCTATCCACTATCCTATCCTATCCTCTATCCTATCCTATCCTCTATCCTATCCTATCCTCTATCCTATCCTATCCTCTATCCTATCTTATACTCTATCCTATCCTATCCTCTATCCTATCCTATCTTCTATCCTATCCTATCATCTATCCTATCCACTATCGTATCCTATCCTCTATCCTATCCAATCCTATATCCTATCCAATCCTATATCCTATCCTCTATCCTATCCTATCCACTATCCTATCCTATCCTCTATCCTATCCTATCCTCTATCCTATCCTATCCTATCCTCTATCCTATCCTATCCTCTATCCTATCCTATCCTCTATCCTATCCGATCCTCTATCCTATCATATCCTCTATCCTATCCTATCCTCTATCCTATCCTATCCTCTATCCTATCCTATCCTCTATCCTATCATATCCTCTATCCTATCCTATCCTATCCTCTATCCTATCCTATCCTCTATCCTATCCTATCCTCAATACTATCCTATCCTCTATCCTATCCTATCCTCTATCCTATCCAATCCCCTATCCTATCCTCTATCCTATCCTATCCTCTATCCTCTATCCTATCCTTTTTTTTTTGTATTAAAATTTCCTCTTTATTTATCAATTTCTTGTACAATCATTACAATTACCATTACAATTACATATCCTTTCGCAATACACTTCTTACATTGACATATTGTTTGTTTCTCCGCTCTTAACACATGCATCTCTTTCTCTCTTACACTCTTCTCTCTTGCCGCTCTCTTAGTAGGTTATTCTTCGTTTTTATTATCTTTACCGTTACATTCTTACTTTTATTCCATTCATTCCACTGCGCTCCTCACTCACTCAAACTCTCACAAATTGTTCGCACGCATCTACCATTTTAATTTCGTTCCTTCATTCATTCATCTGCCTTCCACCCTCATACATCACTCTTACTAATTTTTCACACTCATCCAACACTTTAATTTCATTCCTTTCTCTGCATCGCACCCTCATACAGAACGCTTACAGATTGTTTGCGCTCATCCAACATTGTAATTTCATTGATTCGTCTACCTTCCACGCTCATACAACACGCTTACCTATTGTTTCGCTCATCCAGCACTTTAATTTCATTCATTCCTTTCTCTGCATCACACTCTCATACAGATCGCTTACAAATTGTTTGCACTCATCCAGCATTGTAATTTCATTCCTTAATCTACCTTCCACACTCATACAACACGCTTACATATTGTTTCGCTCATCCAGCACTTTAATTTCATTCATTCCTTTCTCTGCATCACACTCTCATACAGATCGCTTACAACTTGTTTGCACTCATCCAACATTGTAATTTCATTCATTCATCTACCTTCCACACTCATACAACACGCTTCCCTATTTTTTTTTTTTTTTTTTTTTTTTTTTTTTTTTTGCGCTCATCCGCCGCTTTAGTTTCATTCCTTCCTCTGAATCACCCGCTCATACAAGTCTCATACAGATTGTTTGCACACTATTGACCCTTTATTTGTTTTCATTCTTCTGGTTGCCGCCTTCATAAACGGCGTTTTTAACTACTCTGTACGTATTATCAATTTACATATTTACATCTTATCCTACCTTATCCTACCTTATCCTAACTTATCCTATCTATCCTAACTACTTTTCTTTGGTTTCCTAAGCCAGAAGGAGACAAAAGAAAAAGGAAAAAAGAAAAAAGAAACCAAAGCAAAGATGAGAACGAACTAAAAAGAAATTTGAAAAAAGAAACAGAAGAAATTGGAAGAAGAAAAAGAGAAGAGAAAAAGAAGAAAGCAAAAGAAAAAACATATAGAAGGAAATGATAAAAAGAAACTAAAAAGACATTTAGATAAAAAATAAAAATAGATAGAAAATAACTAAAAAATAGAAAATAGAGCGGAGGGGCGAAGGTAAGGAGTGGGCTTACCTCCCCTCTTCCTCCCACCCCCCCTTTTTGTCCCTCTGGTAAGATCTCCTATTATCTCCCTTTCGACTCGTATCTCTTGAGTCCCTTACACCTTATCTTAGTCCTTTCCCCCTGTAGGGTCCTTATTGCGCAGAGGGAGGGTGTGGGAGGGTTCTGTTTCACCCTGGGGGGTGAACCTCTGTTCCCCTATCCAGTTTTTGGTTTCTCATCGCCTCTCCCTCTCACCCCCGTCCTCATCTCTGGTAATCTCTACCATAAGTAGGCCCTTTAGGCCTTCGTTATTTGCCTTTGCATCTGTGTTCCCTTGTATCTTACCTCCCTTCCCTCTTTTCCCTTTCCCTGATCTCCCGTCCTTTCCTTCCCTTCTCCTTCTCTTCCTGTTCACCGTTTTACCCTTATTACTATATTAATATTTCTTCTTCTTATTTTCTCTCATTATCCCTTTCTCTCTTCTCCATTCTCTATCCGTCTTCGCTTCGCGATTTCTCTACATTAGTTTTCCGTTTCTCTCCTTTCTCATTTGTATTCTCTCATTTGTCTTATACTAGGCGGGTCTTCCTGAAAAACAGAGTTCCTTTTCCTAGTTATCTTTTTCTTATTTCCCCCCTTTTTTTTTTTTTTTGACGTTAATATTATTCTAAACCCCTTTTATTTTCATCCTTTCTATTTTATTTCTTCTTTTATCTTTTCCCCTCTATTTTCTATCTTGGTACCTATTCCCTGTGTCTCTGTTTTTCTTGGGAGTTCCTTCCTTGTGTTCGTCCTCTCCTCTTTATTCCCTAATATCCTTCCTATCCTTTCTCGGGAACACTTCAGCTAAGATAGAGTTTCTTATTACTTCTACAGATTCTCTTTTCTCCTGTGTATTCAGTTAGCAATTATCTCATTTTATTCTGATTCCCTATTTTCTTATTGAGGGTTTTTTCCTCCCTTTGATTTTCTTTCCTATTTTCTTATTATCTCTATCTTACTTGAAGCTTTCCCTTCCTGTTCTTATTTTACCCCCTCTCCTGTACCTCCCTCCAGGGGTTCTTTTCCCTCTTCTCTACTACTATCTCTCTTCTTCCCTCCTTTCGTTCCTATTTTGGCTTCTGCCTCAGCCCCCCTCTGGACACGTCGGGTGGTCCTCCGACTGGGAGGAAGGAGGGTGAGATTTGGGGAGAGATAATACCGGGAGCACTGTCCTCTGCCGCTCGGAGTTTCCTTCTCCATACTTGCTGCGACCTCCTCGGCCTGGACCTGCTTTCCAGCTTTTACACAGGCTTCCGGGTGCCGCAGCTTCGATGTTTCTGGTCCCTTCTTGCTGGCTTCTTCCCTGGGCTCCCCTCTCATCATCTCCCCCTCCCCCCCCCCTCCCCTGCACCCGACTTTTCCGGGGAAGCTGAAACAGAAACAACTATCATTCCTCCTTCTTTACGTTGTTCTCCTTTATTTACATCTCATTACTTATTTTATATTTATAGTTATTTATAGATCCCTTCTTCTTTCCGTATCTCCTGACTCTAGGTCCGCCTGGATATCTCTTAAAGTGGGAGTTTCTCCCGCCATCTTCTCCCTCCTTCTCTCTTCCTCCTCCTTCCTTTTCATTACCCTTCTGCAAAATCCTTCAAAAGCTATCCAGTTCTCTCCTTTTTTAACGCTCTCTTCCATCAGTTTTTCGATCGTCAGTCTATCTCTCCTTATTTTTATACTTTCAAGCATCTCTCTCCTTTCTTCTTCCCACTCCTCGCAATCTATTATAGTATGCTCCGGGGTATCCGGACAATTCTGGTGGTACCAGCACTCCCCTGTTTCCGATTTCCCTATTCTTTCCCTATAAGTGTTAAAAACCCCATGTCCGGTTAGTACTTGTGTTACGTAAAAACTCAATTGTCCGTATTTCCTTTTTCTCCATTTAACTATATTAGGGATTAGGCGGTACGTCCACCTGCCCACCACCTCCCTTTCCCACTCCCTCTGCCATAAGATGTCGGTTATGTCCTTCATCCTCCTCCTTATCCAAATTTTTACGGATTTTTTAAGGCTTTCCTCACCCTCTTCCTCCTCTAATTCCAATCTTAGGCCCTCCAGAATCTCGTGTATGGTCCCTAGGTTTCTCCCCTCTCTGCATAGGGTTTTTATATTGTCTATGTTCTCCTCTTTTAATATTTGGTTTTCAATCTGGAATAGCTGTTTCCTTTCCTGGATTTTTAAATGCCAGGGTGTTATGCCTGCTAGTACACACAGCGTTTCCTGTGGTACAGTCCTATATGCCGACACCACCCTTCCCAGGCCCAATTTTTGAGTTTTCCTTAATGTGTTTTTATTGCGGTTTGCTAAGGCCCCTTCCGCCCATACTGGGGCTCCATATAAAACTATCGCTTCGAGCGTCATATAGAATAGCCTTCTAACAGCCTGGCTAGTCCTTTTACCATTTGTCATTAGACTGCTTAATACAGTCATCGTCTTTATGGCCTTATTTGTGGCGTCCTCTATGTGTTTCTTAAAGTTCTT
Organism: Halictus rubicundus; assembly: GCF_050948215.1. Taxonomy (NCBI): domain Eukaryota; kingdom Metazoa; phylum Arthropoda; class Insecta; order Hymenoptera; family Halictidae; genus Halictus; species Halictus rubicundus. The sequence goes on from NW_027489465.1 coordinate 40,230, forward strand.
CTTTCCGTCAAAAGTTACTCCTAAATATTTTAAAAACGGACTCGGCTTTATTTTCGTCCCACCTATTCGGATTTCTAGCCCCCCCTCTATTTTTTTTTGATTCATCAGCATAATCTCCGTTTTTTGTTCCGCAAGGGATAGTCCTTTTGTCTTCATCCATTTCCTCGTATCTTCTACGACTCTCTCAATCCTCTTCCTTAATCCATTAATCGTTGATGCTTGTATCGTAATAATTATGTCATCCGCAAAAGCATATTTGCTGGTCATTTCCGGGTTTTCTCTTTTCAGGAGATCGTCATACACCAAGTTCCACATAAACGGTCCCAATACCGACCCCTGTGGAACCCCCATTTTCATTTCTCTCCAAATTGTTTCGTCCGAATTTTTGTAGCATATTGTCCTTTCGTTAAAATAATCCTGCATTAGCCTCGTCAGATAGTCACTAAAACCTCTCATTTTCATTTGCTCTATTATCGTATCCCATCTTAGGGTGTTAAAAGCATTCCTGACGTCCAGAGCTATCATAACCCCGAATCTCTGTTTATCGGTTGCTGTCCATGCGTCTTCTGCTACCTTGGTCATGGCGTGGACCGTTGACCTTCCTTTCACAAATCCGTATTGGTTTTTGTCAAACGATTCCCTCCCCATTTCCTTCTCCAATCTATCTCTTGTGATGTATTCCATCATTTTCGCTATCGCGTCTATTACACATATTGGTCGGTACGCCGAGGGTTCATCCGGATTTTTCCCCGGCTTTCTGAGGAGGATCGTCCTGGCCTTCTTCCATTCTCCCGGTATTCTCCCCCTTTCGAAAATTCCATTGAACAGAGCCTGGAATCTATCCGGTCTCCTCTCCGCTAATTTTTTTATTATCTCCGGAATCATCCCGTCCAATCCCGCCGCCTTATTTGGTTTTAGATTCTTAGCTGCTCTAAGAATTTCTTCCATCGTTATCCTGGGTATTTCTTCTCTTTCTCTCTCTCTCTCTTCCCTTACCTCTTGGTTCATCTCTCTCATTTCACCCCTTTCCCCTTCTCTATTCCTCGTATTTTCTTCTCTTTCGTTTGCCGCCTCCTTTCCCCCGTCTGAGGGGAACAGTTCCTTTAATACTTCCTTAGCCATTTCCGTTGATATATTTGCCGGGGGTGTGTCGGGTTTGACTTGCCTAATCACCGTTTTGTAGGGTTTTCCCCATGGGTCTTTATTTATTGTCTCGCATAGTTCCTTCCATTTTCTCTCTTTTTCCTTCGCTATGAGTCTTTGAAGTACTCTTTTACTTTTCTTATATAAGAAATTTATTATTTCCTCCATGTCCCGTTTTCCTTTTTTCCTGTATCTTTGCACTTTTCTTCTTAGATTGTTTGTTTTGCTCCTTTGTTCTCTTATTTCATCGTTCCACCATATATTTGCCTTTTTCTTTTTTCCTTCTCCCGTTTTTATTTTTTCGAA